>NC_142804.1:25394329-25566690 GCF_049724085.1 Artemia sp. Qi Xiang Cuo | reverse complement strand
TAAAAAGACCCACTGATCTTGATAAAAATCGCACCGTAAATTTCAGCCTATAAGAGAACTATGTAGAGGTTTCAGCTCCTAAACAATAGGCTTCTAAGTGCATAAGTAACCTTAGTTCTAGTGTCTGTTTTAAGTAGTCAAAACTTTTTAAAAGAGGTAAGCAAAGAGTGTAAGGAAATAATTTCTTTCTTAACTTAATGACAAGACAATTTCTTTTTATTATAATAATGAGAAAATTTTACTCACCAGAAATTGCTTAGAATTATCCATTTTTTCTATGTAAATGTTCACAAAAAAAATGTCAGTAGTGTTAAGTTGAATAAACTATTCAAAACTGTTGAAGAATCTAATTTGAAACCTGAATATATACAAAAAATAATTGCATAACAGCAAAGCAAGACGTGCTGGTTTTGGTTTATCACAAAAAAAAAAGACATTGAACTTTGAAATTGCGTAAATCCCTTGGCAAAGAAAGATGTAATGACCAGTAGAATAGAATATCTATCAGAAAAACCTGTTTGGTACGGGGGCGTCGTAGAATAACATGATATTTCCTATATATCTGTTAGAATAACATGGTATTTGCTATATGTCTGTTAGAATAACATGGTATTTGCTATATGTCTGGGAGAAGTATAATGTTGATTACTACTACTATTGAGTAAGAAAAAAGTCTAAGAAATTATTTAAAGGGAAAATGTGATATTTTAGGTCTTGCGCTTTAATGTCAGCATTTAGGTAATAATTGCGACAGAAGATAGTCGCCATGATGGAAATGTTTTGTTTCTTTATTATTATTAATTTTTTAGTTTTTTTTTAGTTTTGATAGTGTTGTGTATAATAATTGCTCAGATAAGATGGTGGTTGAAAAATCGACGGGTATTTTAGTTTCAATTGTTACTCATGGTTATTGTATCTATTAAAAGATTGGCACTACTTGAGGGTAATGGGGTAAGATTTTTTGATCATTTGGACACGCAGCCTAGGGATAGTGATGAGGGAATAATAGACCGAGGGTCTCCTGATGCTAAGTATGTTTTGCGATTGATATTATTCGTGGTTCGGCACATTCTGCGGATTTTACGGCTATGCATTTTAATTGTCGATGTCTAAATAGTTCATATGCGTATTTATCTGAGTTGTGCCAGGAGAGCGATATTAAGGTTGTAGGTTGAACTGAAACTTGACTGCGTGACCATAACGATTCTTTGTTAGATATAAATGGATATAATTTATTTAAGAAAAATAGGAAAAATTACCAGCACGGTGGTCTGGCGGCATATGTGACGTTGAATCTTAATGTAAAGGTGAGAGAAGATATTTCAATATATGAAGAAATGGTTTTGGAGAGTATGGTATGTGAGATAGTTCAGGGCGAAACTCATTTGTTTATTATTTTGGTGTACAAGCCAGTGTCTGCATCTGATTCTTGTTTTTTGGAGCTGATGGAGTATCAGCTTCAAAAAGTCCCAGTTTCAACGTACCCGTGTATGGTAATGGGAGACTTTAACGTGAATTTGATGCTAGCGAATGATAGATATAGTCAAACTTTATTTAATCTCATGCTTAGCTTCGATTTCTATCGAAATGTTAATATCCCTACGAGAATTAGTGAAAGTAAAGCGACACTAATCGACATTATTTTTTTTAATATTGGATTTAGTGATCCGAAGGCAATTATCAATGATGTATCTGACCATTGCGCTGTTTTGCTGACTTTAGAAATATCGAGCCCCAAAATCAAAGAAAAGAAATGGAATTAAATGAGATGCTGCTTCGATTAGGAAGTTTAAATGTAAACTAGCATCACAGGATTGGTCACACCTTAATAACTATGAGAATCCTAGTCATCCAATGGACAAATGGTATGGTCAGTCAACTTCACTGCTCTGTTCAATCTGCTCGAAGTACAAATAGTCGAGAAAAGATGAGCCGAATAAGCCGTGGATAACAAAAAGCTTTCTAAAGTGTATAAATAGAAGGCATGATTCATATCAAAAGAAAACCCTGAACCCAAATACATTTAATGAAGGGCTCTATAGACGATATAATAACGTTTTGAATAAGCTTTTCAGAAAATCAAAACGGGGTTATTATCAAGCTGCATTTAAGAAAAGTGAAGGTGATTGTGCGAAAACATGGAAAATTATTAAGTCAATAATTGGCGAAAAAGGGCATGTATTAATTCAGCAAGATGATCCAAGGAATTTGGCAAATATTATAGTGGAACTTTTTTTGAATATTGGGTTGGATCGAGAAGAATGACTGAACGACATATACCGGATGGTGAACCTTTCAAAGAATGCCTTCCCCCAGAGAGTGAAGTATCCCTTTGGCTGAGTAAAGTTACAGATTCCGAAATTGTAAAAGTAATTAATGAAATGAAAATATCGGCGTCCGGTGCCGATTTCTTGTCACTTAAAGCTATTAAACAAGTGTTGCCGGAATTACTTCCAAAGTTTGTTGAGATAGTATAATAGTTCTGTCAGGGTTGATGTTTTCCCATCTTGTTTTAAAATAGCTAAGGTAAAACCTATTCACAAAAGTGGTGATAAACAGGATTATTTCAATTATCGGCCAATTTCACTTTTGCCGGTTCTTTCTTGAATAATGGATAAGTTGCTGTATTGCAGGTTGAATGTTCGAGGTTGCGTGATAAGGGTATTGAGACGTGGATAGGAAAGTCCTTACCCCCCCCCGCTTGTTTGTTCGTGGTCAAAATGGTGCTGTCGATTAGTACCTTCTTGGTGAAATCCCGCAAAATTTAATGATGCAAATAGAAGGGACTTAGTAACTTTTGATTGGAAGAAGGAGAAGGAAAGGAAGAGAAAAAAAAATATCTTGGGTTTGGTTAAAGTTGATTAAACTTTGGTGAATACGACTGTTTTTTTTTGTTTTTTTTTTGTCTTTTTCTGCATTGTAAGTCTAGGTTATTGCTACTATTGAGTAAAAAAAGTCTAAAACTTATTAAAAGAGAAAATGAGGTAATTTAGGTCTTGCACTTTAATGTCAACATTTAGGTAATAATTGCGATAGAAGATAGTCGCCATGATGGAAATGTATTGTTTCTTTATCATTATTTATTCTTTATTTTTTTTTTTTTTTTGATAGTGTTGTGTATACTAATTGCTCAGATGAGAAGCTAGTTGAAATATCGACGGGTGTTTTTGTGTCAACTGTTAATCATGGTTATTATGTCTAGTGAAAGATTGGGAATACTTGAGGGTAATGGAGTAAGACTTTTTTATCATTTGGACACACAGCTTAGGGATGGTGATGAGGGAATAATAGGCCGAGGTTCTCCTGATGCAAAGCATACTTTTACGAGTAATATTATTTGTGGTTCGGTGCATTCTACAGATTTTACGGTTATGCATTTTAATTGTCGAGGTCTAAATAGTTCATATGCGTATTTATCTGAGTTGTGCCAGTAGGTATTTATCTGAATGTATCTGAAGCGATATTCAGGTTGTAGGTTTAACTGAAACTTGGCTGCGTGACCACAACGATTCTTTGTTAGATATAAATGGATATAATTTATTTAAGAAAAATAGGAAAAATTACCAGCACGGTGGTCTGGCGGCATATGTGACGTTGAATCTTAATGTAAAGGTGAGAGAAGATATTTCAATATATGAAGAAATGGTTTTGGAGAGTATGATATGTGAGATAGTTCAGGGCGAAACTCATTTGTTTATTATTTTGGTGTACAAGCCAGTGTCTGCATCTGATTCTTGTTTTTTGGAGCTGATGGAGCATCAGCTTCAAAAAGTCCCAGTTTCAACGTACCCGTGTATGGTAATGGGAGACTTTAACGTGAATTTGATGCTAGCGAATGATAGATATAGTCAAACTTTATTTAATCTCATGCTTAGCTTCGATTTATATTATCAAGCTGCATTTAAGAAAAGCGAAGGTGATTGTGCGAAAACATGGAAAATTATTAAGTCAATAATTGGCGAGAAAGGGCATGTATTAACTCAGCAAGATGACCCAAGGAATTTGGCAAATATTATGGTGGAACATTTTGTGAGTATTGGTGTTGGATCGAGAAGAATGACTGAACGACATATACCGGATGGTGAACCTTTCAAAGAATGCCTTCCCCCAGAGAGTGAAGTAACCCTTTGGCTGAGTAAAGTTACAGATTCCGAAATTGAAAAAGTAATTAAAGAAATGAAAATATCGGTGTGTGGTGCCGATTTCTTGTCATTTAAAGCTATTAAACAAGTGCTGCCGGAATTATTTCCAAAGTTTGTTGAGATAGTTAATAGTTGTTTCAGGGTTGGTGTTTTCCCATCTTGTTTTAAAATAGCTAAGGTAAAACCTATTCACAAAGGTGGTGATAAACAGGATTATTTCAATTATCGGCCAATTTCCCTTTTGCCGGTCCTTTCTCGAATAATGGAAAAGTTGCTGCATTGCAGGTTGAATTCTTTTTTATGTAAAAATAATTATTTTCTTAGCAATCAATTTTGATTCCGTTTATTCGACGGATTTGGTTTCAGTTTATTCGACGGAGCATGCTCTTCAGTTTATGGTGACAACGGTAAACGATAGATTAGATGTTAA
The DNA here is from genome assembly GCF_049724085.1 of Artemia sp. Qi Xiang Cuo. Classification (NCBI taxonomy): domain Eukaryota; kingdom Metazoa; phylum Arthropoda; class Branchiopoda; order Anostraca; family Artemiidae; genus Artemia; species Artemia sp. Qi Xiang Cuo. The sequence goes on along the minus strand of NC_142804.1, from coordinate 25,562,118 downwards.
CATGAAGGTGGCTGTATTATTTTTAGATATTACTGAAACCTTTTGATACCGTTGACCATTAGATTTTGTTAGGGAAGCTTAGGAATTATGTTGTCCATGGTAATGGGATTATGCTATTTGAATCTTATCTAGCAGATAGGTCAATATTTATGGAAGTAGGAGGTATCGCGTCTAGCCGTTACCCAATCCAGTGCGGTGTTCCTCAAGGATCTCCACTCGGTCCTCTGTTGTTCGCTGTTTATATTAACGACCTATGCAACGCTGTGACGGGCCTAACAAATGACCTAAGTTCAGATTTTAGAGGCCCAAAGAAGGTCCTTGTATTGTTCACAAATGACACAAATCTCACGATTATTGCTCTTACGGAGCAAGAGTTAGTCGGAATGTTAGAAGGTGACCTGCATAAGATTGAACGATGGATGACATCGAACAAACTTGCTATTAATTTTAATAAATCTAACTGCATTATTTATGGGAGATCTAAGAATTACTATCCATAGTTAACAACCCTGAATGCTGGTCTGTCCCAGATATCTCAGAAAAGTTCGGTGAAATACCTGAGAGTTATTCTGGATGAGCAATGGGTTAAATTGCTGGTGTTGCAGGACACCAAAAGAGCGCACTATCGGTAATAGATACAGTCAGTCCCTGCTAGGGACAGAGAGGAGTGGCTTACCGCTGTCCCGAAGCCAGCCAAGAAACCTCTTCTTTAATTTTAATGATGAATATGAATAAGGGATCAAATATGAGAGGCAGTGCTACCGCGTCCGGGGTAACCGACGATAATACGTTAAGAGCTACCGCGTCCGAGGCAGCCGACGACTCAACGATCGTGAATCGCGCAAATATATCTACGTTGACAACTCCAACCCTGGAGGATATTGTTTCTCCAAAAATAACTATGTCAATAGGTACCCTCAACACTAGAACCCTCGCTAAACAAGTAAAAATAGACCTACTCCTAAGAGAGATAAAACGGTACAGCTGGGACGTTATTGGTCTCGACGAAACCCATCTTCCAGTCACTGGTGAAGAGAAACATGGAGATGTTACCCTTCTACTTTCGGGACGTAATGATGGGGAACATCGACAAGGTGTAGGTTTCCTACTGTCTAATACAGCCAGAAAATCCTTAATCTTCGCAACCCCCTCTCACGGAACGGATCATCATGATCCGCCTGAATGGTTCACCCACCAACCTCACAATTATCCAAGTATACGCTCCGGATTCCAGCAGAGACGACGAAGAGTCTGAAAACTTCTATCTCCAGCTTCAAAGTCTAGTTGATTCTGTACCTAAAAAGGTCATAATCTTTGTCATTGTTGACTTCAACGCCATCGTTGGAAACAACCACACAGGACACGATGATGTAATGGGCAAATTTGGACATGGAAAAATGAACAGAAGAGGAGAACGCCTTATCGAATTCTGCAGAGACAGCGATTTAGTCATTACAAACACACTATTCAAGCACAGACCTCGCCGTAAGACATCCTGGACCTCACCGGATGGAAAAGCTGAAAACTTAATAGACTACATCCTCGTGTCTAGACGTTGGAAAACACCCGTCCTAAACACGATCACGCTAGCTGGTGGCGACTTTGACAGCGACCACTCGCTTGTCATGTCTAGGTTCAAAACAAGAATTAAAACAGCATCAAAATTGTCTAAGAAAGCCCCCAAAGTTCGAGTAGATCTACTGAAAGACGAGAACACACGTATGACCTATATCACCATTCTATCCGAAAAAATTTTGGAGCTCACGTCGAACTCTCCGCCTATCCTGTCTAAGGAAGATATTGACAACCTGGTGACTAGCAGCACAAATATCATATGTGATGTCACTCATTCCACACTGGGTACCCAAAAAAACAATCAGAAACCTTGGATAACAGACGAGATCATCTCCCTCTGTGACGAAAAGCGCCAACTCACGAACAAGCAAGATAAAGAAAGTAGGGACCGATACAAGCAACTCAAACGAGCTGTAGAGAAAACCATCAGACGTGCTCATCGTGCTTTTATTAAAGAAACGTGTGATCAATGTGAATTGGCCTACAAGAAAGGAGACCCCCACTAAATGTATAGAAGAGTGCGGGAATTGGCCAAAAAGAGGGACATCAAAGCGTGTTCCCTTCTCGACGAACATGAAAACCAAATACAATCCACAGACAGAATCCGCTCTCGATGGAAAAATCATTTTAAAAATAAACTGAACCAGGACATCCACCCAGACCAAACAATTCTCAACACTTTCCCCATAACCTCTACAGATCCAAGTCCTCCCCCTCTTCACTCTGAAATAGAAGCAGCTATCAGAGACTTGAGAACAAACAAAGCTGCCGGCCCCGATGGAATCCAGCCCGAACTACTGAAAGTAAACTGCAAACCAATCCTTGACCTTTACCAAAAAATTGTCATAGCTGCTTGGGAAAAATGTCAGTTACCCTCACCCTGGTGCGAAGCCACGATAATCTCCCTGCATAAGAAAGGCTCTAAAGTTGTCTGCGACAACTACCGCCCAATAAGTCTTACCAGCAACGCAGCAAAAATCCTCACAAGAGTCATGCTCGGGCGTATACGAGCCATTTCCTCATTGGTCATTCTGAAATACCAAGCCGGCTTCCGACCTAATAGATCAACAATTGATCAGATATTCACTGTTTGGCAGATCATGGAAAAGTATAACGAACATGGCCGCAGGATCTACCACCTTTTCATAGACTTTAAACAAACTTTCGATCGGATATGGAGAGAAGGTCTATGGCACATCCTTCTTCACTTTGGCATCCCATCCAACCTTATCTCGCTGATCAAAGACATGTATAAGAAGTTCAGAAGCCGCGTCATGACTGGAGAAGGACTTACCGAGAGCTTCAAAGCCTCTACCGGAGTGCTTCAAGGGTGCCTAATATCACCGCAGCTGTTCAATCTCTTCCTAACTGCAGCCCTTTCACTCACAGACAACCCACCCGGCGCCCTTGTCGGAGGAGTGGTGATAGACAAACTAGCATATGCTGATGACATAAACCTAATAGCGGAGTCCCTTCAAGATCTGCAATCTCAGGCTAACAGCGTTCACTCGTCCACCAACCTGTTCAGGATGGCCATCAACACCTCAAAAACGAAAGCCATGCGCTCCTCTCACAAGCTTGAATCACAGGTAAATCTCAGCCTTCAGCTTGGTGGAGATACCATTGAGTGGGTGGAAGGCTTCACCCACCTTGGGAGCTTACTTACTTCTGATAACAACCAACTCAAAGACATCGAGAGACGCCTGACACTTGCGAACTCCAGTTTTAATGCTCTGGTGCCCATCTGGAGGAATAAGAACTTAACAACAACTCTCAAAATGAGACTATTCTACTCCCTCATTATTCCGATCACCATCTATGCCTGTGAATCCAGGACGCTTAAAACAGACGATCAATGCCGCCTAGCTGCCTTTGAAACCAAATCCCTACGACGCATCGCTGGTACCATTTACCATGACAGAATCTCCAATTCCAAGCTTCTCCATAATCTGGAAGTCAAATTTACAATACTGGACAAAATAAAACTACAACAACTCAAATGGCTTGGACATACCCAACGCATGGCTAGCATTCGTCTCCCGAAGATAACCTTCGATGGACGAGTACACGGTTCTCGCCCCAGTAGTTGCCCTCCGAAGAGATGGAAAGAAAACTTCTCGCCCTACAACCTGCCACAACTCTGCCGCCTGGCCGACAATAGAAGCGCCTACAGGAGGCTTATCAATGAACTGGTTAAAGAAGAGGCCCCAAAACGACCTACAAGGACGGATGGGACATAAGTCAAGTAAGTCAAGTATTCTGGATGAGACCCTCTCGTTTGTAGAACATATACAGTGTGTATCTTTTAAAGTGACCCGTAATGTAGGAATGATGCGTAAATTAGAGCATTTATTTCCTGTTAGAATACTGCGTCTTATTTATTTTTCGTTGGTGCACCCCTATGTACTTTACTGTTGTTCAGTGTGGTCGTCCACATTCATTGCACATCTTAGGCAGTTACGAGTTCTGAAGAATGGGGCTATCAGGATTCTTTCTAATAATGATTCTCGTTCTTCGGTAAGGGATCTGTATAAGAGTTTACATATACTACCGATTTCTGGTTTATTTGAGTTCTACTCAAATTTTTTGAGTTCTGGTTTATTAGGTATGATTCAACGACCAAGGAAACCATCGACTCGGTCTGGCTTCTCACTCAGACACCAGCTTCCGTTAACATTAAAAGACTACCAGGTGAGATTCTAGACCAAACGGTTATACTCATTTCCCGTAGGTTGCTAAGGGGCCATTGTGCTGGTTGTTATATTTTTAATTATTGTTTTTTTTTTGTTTTTTTTTTTACCTCGAGTAGTGCCAAACAGTATGAGGATTGGTAATGAATATTAATGGTACCCGTCGGAGAATTGAGTGAGCAAGAAGTCTCTCGTCTTTTTTTTTTGTTTTTTTTTTGTTTAAAAGATGCGAGGATGTTAAGTTTAAAGGAGATAGTGCCTGACAGGCCTGGATAAACAGGCTTCTGGAAGTTTGTAAATATTTAATGAAGAAATAAAGACATCACACTGAAGAAAGAACTAGGCAAAAAATGAACATTTGTTGCAGAAAATAATCATTGCATCCCCCCTCCCCACTCCTTGATCCCGAAAAGTCAAAATTGTGATTTGAAATTAAAAAAAAATATATATATATACGACGAGCTTTAAATTTTTAAATTTTAATTATATTTACGTTATGTAAATTGTAGATTTTCGTTTTCAAATTTTCAACAGAAATAATAATAATCAGTCATCTATGAAATATCTGGGAAAATATTATTGATATAAAATATCAGTGACTGATAACTCATGATAAATTAATCTGATTTTAAAAATAATTCTTTTTTAAAATGTATAGAAAACCAGTGTGGTAATTATAATTTTAAATATAAGCCATTAATCTATTTTGTTTTCAGTAAAGCAAGTATCATTAAGAATAAAATACTGCTCAAAACTCTACAATTTTTTTTCGATATCAGATTGTTTGTAAGACTGGATTTAGTTTTACTAGTAATAATACGCAACGAATTCGTATCAATGTGTCTATACTTTGGAATATGTTCATTTAAATGTTCAGGAAAAAAAATTACTACAGGAATTATTAGTCCATGCAATCTTTTTAGTTTTCAGTAAACCGCAAATAAGTGTCTAACCTTTTGGACAGTTTAAGAGGATGGAAAATAGTAATATTAAAATACCATGTTTTTTTCGTTTTGAGCTTGACATCTTGTATAAATTAAATTAAAAAAACAAGTTTCTTCAACTGAACGTAAGGAGCAACATTAAAACTTAAAATGAACAGAAATTATTACGTATATGAGCGGCTTCACCCCCTTAGTCAATACTTCGCTCGTTACGCTAAAGTTCGAATTTTGTTCCAACTCTTTAAGGATGAATCCTGAATCACAAAGGCTGATTAATTAGAATAGATAGAACTTCTGAAAGTACTAAGAAAAGCTTTAGCGTAAAGAGCGAGGTATTGAATAGGGGACAAAACCCCTATATACGTAATCATTTCTGTCCGTTTTAAGTTTTAATGTTGCTCCTTACTTTCAGTTGAAATAACTAATTTTTTTTAAATTTAATTTCTGATTGTTTTTTCAATAATCCTGGAAAATCCGGCGTCCCCTTAGAACAAATGCCCCTTCCCCCATGAAAACATCCTCCATGGAAAGATATTCCCCCGTAACCCCTCCTCCAATCCCCCACCCTCCCACCAGAAAAAATCCCTCCTGAAAACATCTGTATCAAACAGCTCGTGGTAACGAACTCTAAGTAAGGAGCGACCCTGCTTAATAGTAACCGAAACTCTAAAAAACGAAATTTTGATACCAATAGATATATCACAAGAATCGGATTTGTTTGCTGATTACAAGTATATAAGTTTAATTTAGTTTAGTGTTACCCATCAAAGGATAAGCGCCTGAGAAAATTTGCCTTATTTTCAAATAAAAAGAGAAACACCTCCTAAAAGTCGTAGAACTTTAACGAAAATCCCACCATCAGTTTCAGCGTATCAGACAACCCTACTGTAGAAGTTTCAACCTCCTATCTGCAAAAATGTGGAATTTTGCATTTTTGCCAGAAGAAAGATCACGGATGCGTGTTTATTTATTTATTTTTTTTTTTTGTTCCCAGGGGTGATTGTATCGACCCAGTGGTCATAGAATATCGTGAGAGGGCTCATTCGAACCGAAATTTAAAGTTCTAGTGCCCTTTCTAAGTTACAAAAAAGTTGGAGGGCAGCTAGGCCTCCTCCCACGCTCATGTTTTCCCAAAGTCACTTGATCAAAATTTTGAGATAGCCATTTTATTCAGCATAGTCGAAAAATCTAAAAATTATGTGTCTAAGGATGACTTAATCCCCCATAGTCCCCAGGGGAAGGGCTGCAAATTTCGAACTTTGCCCATTGTGTACAAATAGTATAGGTTATTGCGAATTATACAGACTTTTTCAGGGGGGATTTTTTTCTGGTGGGGCATCTTGGGGAGGGGTTTACATGGGAGGGCCTTCCATGGAGTAATTTATCATTAGGAAAAGGGAATTTCCCATGAAGGGGGTGCCGGATTTCTCAGCATTATTTAAAAAACGATCAAAAATTAAATTAAAAAAAAAACAAGTGTTTTTAACTGAAAGTAAGGAGAAGCATTTAAACTTTTAACGGACAGAAATTATTACGTATATTAGGGGGTTCGACCTGTCGTTAATACCTCGGTCTTTCCGCTAAAGTTTTTCTTAGTACTTTCAAAAGAGCTATTTATTCTAATGTAACGGCCTTTGTGAATAAGGAGTCATTCTTAAAGAATTGGAACAAAATTTGAAGTTAGCGTAAAGAGCGAGGTATTAACTAGGGCGCGAACCCCCTAATATACGTAATAAACATATACGAATGTAGAAGTTCGTTACGTAAGTTAATTCGTAAATTACGTCAGAACAAAATTTCGAGAAAGCCATTTAGCCAACAAAGAAGTAAAATTAATATGCAAATTTTGTTTTAATTATTCATGTAACTCAAAAACGTTCAGAAATTAAATTAAGTTTTTTTTACTGAAAGTAAGGAGTGACATTAAACTTAAAACGAACAGAAATTATTCCGTATATGATAGGGGCTGCCCCCTCCACAACCCCACGCTATTTTAGCTAAAGTTTTTTATTTTTTTTAAAAATAGAGTTGTGAGACAGAGTTACACTTTAGCGTAAAGAGCGAGGCGTTTAGGAGGGGGCAGCCCCTATCATATACGGATTGATTTCTGTTTGTTTTAAGTTTTTATGTCGCTCCTTACTTTCAGTTTAAAAAAACTTGTTTTTTTTAATTTAATACTTCCCAATAACCAATACTATATGTAAACAATAGGCAAAGTCATAACTTACAGCCTTCCCCACGGGGACTGTGGGGGATTAAGCCATCCTCAAAGACAAATTTATTAGATTTTTGACTATGCTGAACAATATGGCTATCTCAAAATTTTGATCGGGTGACTTCGAGGAAAAATGAGTGAAGAAGGGGGCCTAGTTGCCCTCCAATTTTTTTGGTCACTGAAAAAGGGCACTAGAACTTTTAATTTTCTTTTTAATAAGCCCTCTCACGATATTCTAGGAACACTGGATCGATACGACCACCCCTGGAAAAAAAAAAAAAAAAAAACACCCATCCGTGATCTTTCCTCTGGCAAAAAATACAAATTTCTACATTTTTGCAGATGAAAGCTTGACACCTCTATAGTAGGGTTTTCTGATACGCTGAATTTGACGGATTGATTTTCATTAAGATTCTGTCACTTTTAGGGGGTGTTGCTCCTCTTTTTTTACAAATAAAGAAAAAAAAATTCAGGCTCGTAACTTTTGATGGGTAATGCTAAACTTAATGAAACTTATATATTTGAAATCAGCATAAAATCTGATTCTTTTGATATATCTACTGGAATTAAAATACCGTTTTTTACAGTTTCGGTTACTATTCAGCCGGGTCGCTCCTTACTCACGGTTCGTTACCACGAACTGTATGATTACTTTGTACTCGGTTTAAAGTTTTAAATTAGGGCTTCAGGTTTCTTGGCCAACCTTTTGTTGTAGTTTAATAGTTAAAGAAGGTCCCTAATAACTGGCCCTGTAATAACAATTATTAATTTTACGATAGATTTAAACAGTGTAAATCAGAAATCGTGGCCATTAACATAGAAAACCATGATGAGCTTATTTACGCATAACAAATGAATTAGAGATAATACTATAATTAGTACCATAATAATGATAATTAAGATCATAGGCAGCGCGCTAGCGCTGCCTAAGTAAAGAACGATGTGGCCACAATGTGTGTTTTTTTTTCTTCTTTCTTCGACAGGCACTTCGTATCGAAAGAGTTGTCGTAGAAACTTCGAAAAGGGCTCATTCGATTGGAAATTGGGGTGGCTAAGGCCCTTTTTAATAGTCTGAAGTGATTGGAGGGCAACTAACCCCCCCCCACAGTTTCGGTTACAGTTTCGGTTACCATTCAGCCGGGTCGCTCCTTACTCACGGTTCGTTACCACGAACTGTATGATTACTTTGTACTCGGTTTAAAGTTTTAAATTAGGGCTTCAGGTTTCTTGGCCAACCTTTTGTTGTAGTTTAATAGTTAAAGAAGGTCCCTAATAACTGGCCCTGTAATAACAATTATTAATTTTACGATAGATTTAAACAGTGTAAATCAGAAATCGTGGCCATTAACATAGAAAACCATGATGAGCTTATTTACGCATAACAAATGAATTAGAGATAATACTATAATTAGTACCATAATAATGATAATTAAGATCATAGGCAGCGCGCTAGCGCTGCCTAAGTAAAGAACGATGTGGCCACAATGTGTGTTTTTTTTTTTCTTTCTTCGACAGGCACTTCGTATCGAAAGAGTTGTCGTAGAAACTTCGAAAAGGGCTCATTCGATTGGAAATTGGGGTGACTAAGGCCCTTTTTAATAGTCTGAAGTGATTGTAGGGCAAATAACCCCCCCCCACGCCCATCATTCCCCAAAACACATCCAATCAAAATTTTGAGATACCCAGTTTTTTCAGCGTAGTTGATTTCCACATAGAAAATATCTTTTTGAGGAGGACACTCCCCCACAACCCTCAGGGCAAGGGTTTTAAGTTATGCCCTGGAGGCATATAATGTTTTTATTGAAGGCGTTCTCGTAGAAACTTCAAAACAGGTTCGCTCCATTGAAAATTTGAAGGACTAGTACCCTTTTTAATAGTCGAAAGTGATTGGAGGGCAACTAGCCCCCTGCCCAACTAGCCCCCGCCGGAGGGCAACTTCCCCCAAACACATCCAATCAAATTTTGAGATAGCCATTTTGTTCAGCTTAGTTGATTTCCAAATAGAAAAAATGTTTTCGAGAAGGACACTCCCCCAAAACCCTCAGGACAAGGGTTTTAAGTTATGCCCTGGGTGAATATAAGGTTTTTATATAAGACGTTGTCGTAGAACCTTCAAAAAAGGCTCATTCGATTGGAAATTCAAAGGCCTAGTGCTTTTTTTAATAGTCGAAAGTGATTGGAGGGCAACTAGCCCCCCACCTCGCCTATTTTTCCCCCAAACACATTCAATCAAAGTTTTGAGATAGTCATTTTGTTCAGCATAGTTGATTTCCAGATAGAAAATATCTTTTTGAGGAGGACACTCCCCAACTACCCTCTGGGTAAGGGTTTTAAGTTGTGCCCTAGGGGCATATAAGGCTTTTATAGAAGGCGCTGTCGCAGAAACTTCAAAAAAGGATCATTCGATTGGAAATTCAAAGGGCTAGTGCCCCTTTTAATAGTCGAAAGTAATTGGAGGGCAACTAGCCCCCCCACGCCCATCATTTCCCCAAATACATCCAATCAAAATTTTGAGATAGCCATTTTTTTCACCGTAGTTGATTTCCGGATAGAAAATATTTTTTTGAGGAGGACACTCCCCCACAACCCTCGGGGCAAGGGTTTTAAGTTATGCCCTGAGGGTATATAAGAACGTTGTTGGCACAATGTACTTTTTATTATTTATTTTTCCTTTAGAACTGGGCACTTCATATGGAAGTGGTCGTCGTAGAAACTTCAAAAGGGGCTCATTCGATTGGAAATTGAGAGTTCTAGTGCCCTTTTTATTAGTCGAAAGTGATTGGAGGGCAACTAGCACCCCACGCCCATCATTCCCCCAAACACATCCAATAAAAATTTTGAGAAAGCCATTATGTTCAGCGTAGTTGATTTCCAGATAGAAAATATGTTTTTAGGGGGTCACTCCCCCACAGCCCTCGGGGCAAAGATTTTAAGCTATGCCCTGAGGGCATATAAGAACAATATTAGCACAATGTACTATGTATTATTTTTTTTTTCCTTTAGAGCAGGGCACTTCATATGGAAGGGGTCGTCTTAGAAACTTCAAAAGGGGCTCATTCGATTGGAAATTGAGAGTTCTAGTGTCCTTTTTAATAGTCAAAAGTGATTGGAGGGCAACTAGCTCTTCCCTGCTACGCCCATCATTCCCCCAAACACATCTAACCAAAATTTTGAGATACTCATTTTGCTCAGCCTAGTTGATTACCAGATAGAAAATATGTTTTTGAGGAGAAAATCCCCCACAACCCTCAGGGCAAGGGTTTTAAGTTATGCCCTGGGATCATATAAGGTTTTTAAAGAAGGTGTGGTCGTTGAAACTTCAAAAAAAGCTCATTCGATTTAAAACTTAAAGGACTAGTGCCCTTTTTAATGGTCGAAAGTGATTAGAGGGCACCTAGCAATCCCCCCCACGCCCATCATTCCCCCAAACACATCCAATAAAAATTTTGAGATAGCTATTTTGTTCAGCGTAGTTGATTTCCACATAGAAAATGTGTTTTTGAGGAGGACACTCCCCCAAAACCCTCGGGGAAAGGGTTTTAAGTTATGCCGTGAGGGCATATAAGAAAAATGTTGGCACAATGTACTATGTATTATTTTTTTTCTTTAGAGCAGGGCACTTCATATGGAAGGGGTCGTCGTAGAAACTTCAAAAGGGGCTCATTTGATTGGAAATTGAGAGTTCTAGTGCCCTTTATAATAGTCGAAAGTGACTGGAGGGCAACTATCCCCCCCCCCACGCCCATCATTCCCCGAAACACGTCCAATCAAAATTTTGAGATAGCCATTTTCTTTAGCGTAGTTGATTTTCACATAGAAAATATGTTTTTGAGGAGGACACTCCCCCACAACACTCAGGGCAAGGGTTTTAACTTATGCCCTGGGGGCATATAAGGTTTTTATAGAAGGCGTTGTCGTAGAAACTTCAAAAAAAAAATTTTGCGAATGGTATCAAGTTTTCCATGTCAGGTCAACTAGAGGAGGTATGAAACTAAATTAATCACTACTATTTGTGTCCAGATTTTTAAAAGGGTGTATGTTGTTAAAAATTACTCAAAATTTTTCTCCAGCATACAAATAGCAGGCCAAACTATAAAGTCTTAAAAAACGAAAAGATTTAAACTATTATGTTCTTTTCCCCTGAAAAGACTGTGTCAATATAAAACGAATAGAAATTAATTACTAAAACTTTTTCCAAACAAAAAGTTTTCCAAAAATAAGTAAAGAGCTTCATTAAACCAAAATCGAGCAAAAATAAAACCAAATAATCTACCAAGCGTGATAAAGAAACCGGTATCGATAAATAAATGAAATCCAAAACAAACAGAAATTACAATAAATAACCGATTCAAACTCAAAACGAGCAGAAATTAACATAAGTTTCGCTCAAAACCCCTATGCCTTCTAAGGGCCACAACAAAATGTGCACTTTACTGAAAAAAATACAAATGAATTTGCATTGTCAGTTTAATTACATATACTGATATTTACTAATCAAAATGTCAATATTATTTGATTTATTAAAGTTATAAAAGTAAAAACATTGGTATATTGTTTTCAGTAAAGTGCAAATTTTGTTATGGCCTTGGGAAGTTTTTCTTATTAATTATAATACAAAGAATAAAACAATATGATTCATAATCAGTATTCATCGGTCATTCAGAGCAATAACATATATGAGTTTAAAACAGTTTAATACAGTTGGCAATGACGGGGCAGAAGTTAGCGACGCCCCCAGCATAGCAGCGTCTCCAGATAAAGATTCGTTTCTTTGACAACTGAGGAAAAGAGCGCTACAAAGCTGTGTCCCGGGCTAAAGCGGGATGTAACGAGTAAACTCTACTGTCGGAGAATATTGCTGGCAGAGAATAAGGTAGGCAATCTTATTTATCTTGAATAAGCAAGCAGAAATGGAGCGGAGCCAGATTCAATCACTTCAACTTCCAGGTGCATCAGGTCCCGTTATCCGTGAAATAAATTTTAAATCGGATTTGATCCCACAGCTCTCAATCAGCTTATCCGGTATAGAGTCGCAAATGAATAGTTTTAGTAAACAGCTAGATACAACAAAATCAGAAATTTCAAGCGATCTAGCGAAAATGAGGAACAAACACAGGGAGTCTACTCTGAAAATTGACTCATTGGATGCAGAAATAAAGCGTTATAACCTAGTGTTTTACAATTACCCTGTGACTGGTCCGTCCCAGTCGAGTTTGAAGGATGAGCTATGTGAGTTTCTTAGCTGGTACCTCCCGCACCTTCAGCTTTCTCTAAGGGACATAAAAGATGTTTTCCGCCTGAGATCAGGCCCAGTAATAGTTAAGTGGCACGACTTGGAAATTCAAAATGCGGTTCTCAGGAAAAGTTTTGTATTGAAACAGAACGGCGTAGGGGTTGCTCCGGACTACACTACGCATCAACGCGAGGTTAGACAAAATTTTAAGCCAGGGCTTTCCCAAGCCCTTGTCAAAGGTCAAAATGCGCGGCTCAAAGGCGATAGGCTTATCATTGAAGGTAAAATGTACACATACGACTGTGAATGTCAAAAAATAAAATAGTTTAATGTAAGCCACCCAATTAGGCCCCCTATTAACACAGCGCAAAGTAACTCAAACATCAGGGGCATAAATGTCACTAATGTGAATGAAAATAACCAGAACCAGACCTCAGTGCAGAATTGCCCTTCAGATCTGTTGGACTTTTCTGGTAATTAAATAAAAAAAAAAAGTTTTTTTTAACTGATAGTTAGAAACGACGTTAAAACTTAAAACGAAACAGAAATTATTCCGTATTTGAGAGGAGCTGTGCCCTCCTCAACGCCTCGCTCTTTACGCTAAAGTTTGACTTTCTCACAACTCTATTTTTTTTATGTAATGAAAAAATTTTACAATGAAAAAGAATAATTTCTGTTCGTTATAAGTTTTAACGTCGTTCCTTACTTTCAGCTAAAAAAACTTGTTTTTTTATTTAATTTTTTAACATTTTTGAATTAATGCAGGTTTTGATTTTGGCTCACCGTACATGAATAATTAAAACAAAATTTGCTTATTAATTTTACTTTTATTTGGTTAAATGGCTTTCTCAAAACTTGTTTAATTTTATTTACGAACGTTTTTATTAGGAATAAATATACGTAACTTACGAATTAACTTACGTAGCGAACTTCTATATTCATATATTTTTAATACGTATATTAGGGGTTTCACCCCCTAGTCAGTACCTCGCTCTTTAAGCTAAAATTCGAATTTTGTTCAAATTCTTTAAAAATGACCCCTTAATCACAAAGGCCGTTAATTAGAATACATAGCTCTTATGAAAGTACTAAGAAATCTTTGGCTTAAAGAGCGATGTATTGACTAGGGGTTGAACCCAATCATATAAGTAAATTTTTTTGTTCGTTTTAAGTTTTGATGTTGCTCCTTAGTTTCAGTTGAAAAACTTTTTTTTTATATTTAAAAAGTTGTTTTTTTATATTTAATTTCTGATCTTTTTTTAAATAATGCTGGGAAATCCGGCCCCCACTTCATAGCAATGACCCTTCCCCCGTGAAGACTTCCTTCCTGGAAAGATCCTAACGCATAAACCTCGAACCCCCCCCCCTACTAACAGAAAAAATCCACTCTGAAAATGTCTGTATACTTCCCAATAACCAATACTATATGTTAACATTTGGTAAAGTTCATAACTTTCAGCCCTTCCCCCAGGGACTTTGGGGGATTAAGTAATCCTAAAAGACATAGTTATCATATTTTCGACCATGCTGAACAAAATGGCAATCTCAAAATTTTGATCGGGTGACTTTGGGAAAAAATGAGCGTGGGAGGGGCCAAGTTGCCCTCCATTTTTTGGTGACTTAAAAAGGGCATTAGAAATTTTAATTTCTGTTCCCATGAGCCCTCCTACAATATTCTAGGACCACTGGGTCCTAGGAAAAAAAAACAAATAAACACGCATCCGTGATCTTTCTTCTGGCAAAAAAAATGCAAAATTCCACATATTTGTAGATAGGAGCTTGAAACTTCTACAGTAGGGCTCTCTGATACGCTGAATATTATGGTGTGATTTTCATTAAGGTTCTATATTTTTTAGGGGGTCTTTACCCCTTTTTTCGAAAATCAGCCAAATTTTCTTAGGCGCGTTACTTCTGATGGGTAGGACTAAACTTGATGAAACTTATACATTTGAAACCAGCATTAAAATCTGATTATTTTGATCTATTGGTATCAAAATCCCGTTTTCTAGAGTTTCGGTTACCATTGAGCTGGGTCGCTCCTTACTTACAGTTCGTTACCACAAACTGTTTGATGAAAGCGACACGAACACGATAGTTGAAAGAAACAGCATCTTGCCAAAAACAGTAGGAACAGGGAAAGGTCGCAAAAGCAGCGAGATTAGCCCTGTCGATAATACTTACAGTCGCAACGCTAGAAATATACGGCAAAGAAATGACGAGCCATCGACAAGCTGGGTTACTGGTGGCAGTTGGCAACCAAGTTACAGACAAAACACACGCCTGTTCAGGCAGCTACAGGAAAATCAGCCTTGGCAGTAGAGAGGAATTAACAGGCCTAGAAGCGACGATTATTACCGGTTAGCTTTCCCCCGAGTGATTACGGAGCCCAATAGGATCGGCAAGGCCATACAGAAACCCTGAAGTTTGTATCTTGGAAAGTACAGGGTATAAAAATTTAAGTTAAGTTCTGTGGGAAGGGAGTTAATCAAATTTCTCGCTCTTTACGCTAAATTTTTTTAATTGTTTTAAAAAATAAAGTTGTGAGACAGATTCAAACTTTAGCGTAAAGAGCGTGGCGTTGAGGAGGGATAGCCCCTTTCATATACGGAATAATTTCTGTTCGTTTTAAGTTTTAAAGTCGTTCCTTACTTTCAGTTAAAAAAACTTGTTTTTTTATTTAATTTTTGAACGTTTTGGAATTAATGCAGGTTTTGATTTTGGCTCACCGTACATGAATAATTAAAACGAAATTTGCATATCGGTTTAACTTTTATTTGATTAAATAGTTTCCTCAAGACTTGTTAAATTTTATTTACGAACGTTTTATTAGTAATAAATATACACGTTTTACGAAATAACATACTTGATAATCTTCTATAACCGAATTTTTTTAATACGTATATTAAGGGGCTCGCCCCCTAGTATATAACTCGCTCTTTAAGCTACTGTTCGAATTTTGTTCCAATTTTTTAAAAATTGCCCCTTAATCACAAAGGCCGTTATTTAGAATAAATAGCTCTTATGAAAGTACTAAAAAATCTTTGGCTTAAAGATCGAGTAATTGACTAGGGGGTGAACCCAATCATACACGTAATATTTTCTGTTCGTTTTAAGTTTTGATGTTACTCCTTATTTTCAGTTGGAAAACTTGATTTTTTTATATTTATTTCTGATTTTTTTAAACAATGCTGGGAAATCCGACGCCTCCTTCATAGCAACGTCCCTTCCCCCATGAAAACTTCCTTCATGGAAAGATCTTCCCACATAACTCCCGACCCACCCAACCCCCTACTACCAGAAAAAATCCCCCCTGAAAACGTCTGTATACTTTCTAATCATCAATACTATATGTTAACATTGGATAAAGTTCATAAATTTCAGCCCTCCTCTCGGGGACTTCGGGGGATTAAGTCATGCTAAATGACATAGTTATCATATTTTCAACCATGCTGAACAAAATGGCTATCTCAAAATTTTGATCGGGTGACTTTCGGGAAAAAATGAGCATGGGAGGGGGCCTAGTTGCCCTCCGTTTTTTTGGTCACTTAAAAAGGGCACTAGAACTTTTAATTTCCGTTCCAATGGGTCCTCCAACGATATTCTAGGACCACTGGGTCGATACGATCACCCCTGAAAAAAAAAAAAAAAAAAAAAAAAAAAAAAAAAAAACACGCATCCGTGATCTTTCTTCTGAAAAAAAAACGCAAAATTCCACATTCTTACAGATAGGAGCTTGAAACCTCTACAGTAGGGTTCTCTGATACGCTGAATATGATGGTGTGATTTTAATTAAGGTTCTATATCCTTTAGGTGGTCTTTCCCCCTTTTTACGAAAATCAGCCAAATTTTCTCAGGCGCGTAACTTTTGATGGGTAGAACTAAATTGATGAAGGTTATATATTTGAATTCAACATTGAAATCTGATTCTTCTGATGTAATCTATTGGTATCAAAAACCCGTTTTCTAGAGTTTCGGTTACAATTGAGCCGGGTCGCTCCTTACTTACAGTTCGTTACTACGAACTGTTTGATTTACCCCACACAATTACCTTTAACATGTCTACGCGTAAAATTAAGTCGGCAAAATGAAAGCAAGACACATAAAAAGAATTTCGTATTCAAATTCTGGCAAATTCCCCCAGTGAAAATTTCCTGTGAAAAGTGTCCTCCCTGTAAACTTAACTTCCCATGGAAAATCTTCCTTGTGGAAAAAAAACCAGCAGAAAATTCATCCCCCCTCAAAAAAAAAAAAAAAATGCATGCATAGTTCCCAATAACAAATACTATACGTACACTATTGAGAAATTTAAAACTTTAAGACCTTTCCATAAGGGCTTTAGGGGGAATTTGTTACCTTGAAAGATATATTTTTTGGGTTTTTCAACTATGCTGAACAGAATGGCTATCTCAAAATTTTTATCAAACGAAATTGGGAAAAGAGGGGTGTGGTGGGGGCCAAGTTGCCCTCCAGCATTTTTGTCACTGAAAAGGGCACTATAACTTTTAATTTCCGTTAGAATGAGCTCTCTCTTGATGTTCCTGGATCACTGGGTCGGTACGATTACCCCTGAAAAAGAAATAATAAATAAATAAACACGTATCCGTGATCTTTTTTCTGGTAAAAAATACAAAGTTGCAGATTTTTGCAGATATGAGCTTGAAAACCTATGTAACAGGGTTTTCTGATACGCTGAATCTGACGGTGTGATTTTCATTAAAATTCTTTCACTTGTAGGGGATGTTTTCCCCCTCTTTCAAAAATCAGGTAAATTTTCTCAGGCTCGTAGCCTTTGATGAGTAATACCAAAACTGAATAAAATTTATATATTTAGAATCAGCATTATACGCCCATTTTTTTTTATATATATTTATTGACATCAAAATTCCGTTTTTAAAAGTTTTGAATTGAGCCGTATCGCTTGTTTTTTTTCATTATTTTTTTTATTACGTATATGTTATTACGTATATGAGGGGGTTCTCCCCTTAGTCAATACCACGCTCTTTACGCTAAAGTTGAAATTTTGTTTAAAGCACAAACCTCTGAATAACAAAGGCCGTTTAATTAGAATAGATAGCTCTTTTGAAAGCACTAAAAAAAACTGTAGCGTAAAGAGCGAGGTATTGACTTTGGGGCGGACCCCCTCATATACGTAATAATTTCTGTTCGTTTTAAGTTCTAATGTTGCTTCTTACTTTCAGTTGAAAAAACTTATTTTCTTTTAATTTAATTTCTGATCGTTTTTTAAATAATGCTGGAAAATCCGGCGCCCCCTTCATAGAAATGTCCCTTACCCCAACGAAACATCCTCCACGGAAAGTTTCTCCCGAGTAACCCTCTCCTCCAGCCTCCCCACCAGAAAAAAATCCTTCCTGAAAATGGCTGTATACTTCCTAATAACCAATACAATATGTAAACAATGGGCAAAGTTCATAACTTGCAGCCCTTCCCCTGGGAACTGTGGGGGATTAAGTAGTCCTAAAAAACATAATTATTAGATTTTCTACTATGCTGATCAAAATGGCTATCTCAAATTTTTTATTGGGTGAGTTCGGGAAAAAATTAGCGTGGGAGGGGGCCAAGTTGCCCTCCAATTTTTTTGGTCACTTAAAAAGGGCACTAGAACTTTTATTTCCGTTCAAATGAGCCCTCGTAAGATATTCTAGTTCTACTGGATCGATACGATCACCCCTGGGGAAATAAAAAACAAACAAATAAACACGCATCCGTGATCTTTCTTCTGGCAAAAAATACAAAATTCCACATTTTTTCAGATAGGAGCTTGAAACTTCTAGAGTAGGGTTATATGATACGCTGAATCCGATGGTGTAACTTTCATTAAAGTTCTATGACTTTTAGGGGGTTTTTCCCCCTTTTTTCAAAAATAAGTAAAATTTTCTCAGGCGCATAACTTTTAACGGGTAAAATTAAACTTAATGAAACCTATATATTTAAAATTAACACTAAAATCTGATTCTTCTTATATCTCTATTGGCGTCAAAATTCCGTTTTTTACAGTTTCGGTTACTAGTGTGCCGGGTCACTCCTTACTTACAGTTCGTTACAATGAAATGCTTGATTTAATATCCTGTGCTGGGTGTGGGGGTTGGCGGAAGTGGAGGGGGGTATGTACTGCAGCATTAGTGGTAAATCTGACTGAAAGAAACGAGTATACTCGGCATCCCCCCTCATCCACTGGGAAGCTTGTTTACGCTATACTACTGTCGTCTGCAGCAGCTCATTGCTGACAATTTTAGTATAACATGAGCATCAGCACTTATATTTATGATTGATCTGTCTTTATGGTTTACAATGTATTGCGTATTGTTCTAAAATTTACCCAGTAGCGCGTTTATTAAATAGTTACTTTTCTTCACTACCGCTTGAATAGCATTTACTTCAATAGCATCCCCTCCTTCCGCCTCCCAATAAAATACTGTAGCTACGCCCCTCTTGAGAAGACTATCAATCATTTAGTATCGTGAATCTTGTAATACCTTAAACATATTATAAATATACGGGTTGATGTTGTAAGATGTTTTATTGGCCATTCATTTTCGTAAGGAACTTGGATTACACTGGTAAAAGCATAAACTTGGAACGCTGTCCCACTTGACAAATTTCGGAATGTGAAAAGAAATATTAATAAATTATTCATAAATGCGGCGAAACAAAAAAGTCTTGGACATGTTAGAATTCTGTTTAAAAAGCTCCATGAACTTTTTGAAACAATTATGTGAAAATTATAAGTTTCTAGAGGTCAACCTTTATGAAGCTGAACAAAATAACTAAAGATATGCTTATAGGAAGCTTATCCTCTTCCATACGAAGGGGCTGCGAAAAAAATAGCAAATAAAATAACGCATTGCAGGCCAATGGGTCTTTACTAAGACATCAATGGAGTTCTACCTCTGACATGTTACACAAAGATTGTTGATAAAAAAAAACGCGCTCACTATGGAGGGTTAGTTATCACCAACGCCGGTTTTATTCGTAATATAGTTTAGCTAAATCTTACTATGAATGGACCAAGCATTGACTAAATATCAGTACTAAGCAAAACTCTATTGATACAGAATCCAGAGGCCTTCCTGCAAATTGGGGCACGTGTACCTGATTAAATCAATAAAAATAACAGAGCTGATAAACCTCATCATTAATGTAATAAATGTTCAAACAGGTGTTGAAAATTTTCAAAATGTTGTGTTACATTTTATACTTAAATTATGATGTTAAAATATTCAAAAAGGTGCCTATTTGTATCAAAAGTTTTTTATCATATGGCAGATGTAATCCCTCTCCGTTCCTCTGAAAATTTGCTTACTATTCTATCTAAGGTTTCCACTGTGCAAACGTATCATCCAACTATGCTTGCGGTAGATTCGTCTCAAAAGACAATTATTGATTCACATTAAAAATTCATTTATTCTTCTACTTAGTAACAGCTTTAGCGCTGTTAAGAACTATCTTACCTAAGGTGGGGGCAAAAACAGGAAGAAGGCAGATTCTTGGGAAATTGGCTACTTAATATTCCCAAAGGAAACCAATTAAAGAGATATTCCGTTGAAAGGAGCCTAGAAATGTGGATCTTCTCTTGTAAACGCTATATGAATAAAAGAAAAGCTAGAAAATGAAATAAAATGCGATATTTGAACTCGATTAAAGAGGAATTTAGTTAGGTTTTATTATCGCACCAATTCCGTGCATATTCTAATTTAGAATAGTACTCTGTCATTTGGTATTTTCGATTTAAAGCAACTTGAGTTTATCCTTTCCTCTGAACCACTTCAGAGTTGACTCTACGGTTTTCATGTGCTCTTGCTATTTTAATTTTGGAAATTTAACAGAAAAAAAAATGCAAAAATAGAATTTTGTGCTTTTCCAGCATCATCAGCATACATTTGCCTAGGGAAGGAATAAATTTTGGGGGAGTAGGGTGGAGGAGATGATTAAACAAAAAAAAATTCATGAAAACCTTATGATTATAAACGACTGTTTATGGAAATCATCATTGTTTGGAGTTGGGGTTGGACCATTTACCCTTTCCCTACTTACGTGCATGTATGCAATCATGCGAAACAATTTTTTGGAGACTTTTAAATACAAAGTCTCATCCACAAAGTACTTCTTTTGAAATCTATTCGTGAACGTGACATCAACTAGCTTATCACTATGGCAAGGCTCAAAATGCTTTCAGTGAGGCTTTAAAGCCAGTACTGAAGCGATTTTGGAGAAAAGTGCAGCCGTACTGTTTGGTATATCCAATTATTTAAAGCTCCCATTGCAAAAAAAGAACTCAAATAGCTTTAATTTAAACCAAATTTAAGAATAGTTCCTATTGCTCCAAGATTTCGGTTTATTACTAGTCGACTGAAAGAGTATTGATTCGAAACGTAATTTAAAACTATCCTTCAAAATAACATGATTTATAAAAATACCCTATTTCAAAACACGTATTTTCATCTTCAATAGGATTGGTAATTTGACAGGACGTGGAGGGTCATTTTAGAGTACACAAAGAAAAGAGACGTGTTAAAAGTTATTTCAAAAGAGAAGCAGAGTAAAACAGATAACAGCAAGAAAAATAACGAGGTTGCTTCGGAGAACTAGTGTGGGGACAGCGTTGTAAGCTCAGTTGGTAATCTCCCAACAATTTTGAAAAAGATATACCTCTAAATAAATGTGCTCATTCTTTCTATGATCAGTAATAAATTTAAGAGAGTTACTTGCGTCTAGCTGTATCTGGATGGCAAACAAGCAGCAGTCCAATGAAAAGCAAAGCTGGTTTATCAGACTGGAACTACCACCAGTGAAAACTACCACGAATATCGTTTGAAAAATTAAGAAATTTGAAAATTTTCCAGACTCGTAATCGACTCAACTCATCATGTTAAAATAGTATTATTAATTGGTTCTCTAATATCTCTGTTAATTTTTCAAAAACACTATTTACTTTACGAAGTTATTGATTTATTAAATAAAACAAACAGTAAAACTTGTAGGCTATTTAAAGCCATGTGTATAATAATTTTTACTTGGCGCTCAAAACCAATAGCCAGGAATACTTTCACTGCACTTTCCAAATTTAGCCATTTCTTGTCTTCTCACGAATTTACGACCTGCGAGCTTTCTGCTAGTTGTGAATATCGTATGGAAAGCTAATCCAGCTTCAGTAGCCAGCTCAAGAATAGCACTCTTAAATAGGCAATTGATTACTAGTTTACAACTTTCAAGAGATGCTTAAAGTTCAAAAGAATTTGAGTTATTAAAATGGCCGGAATAAAACCCAGAAGATTTCCAACGGTGACATAAAATACAACACACTGGGCATACAAACTCTCTAAGCATTACAATTGAAAAATGGTATCAATACAAGGGCTGCCAGTCATTATAAGAGACAAATTTCTTAGCAAGAGAGGTAGGAACTGCTCAATCTGTTATAGATCTATCAATGTTACAATGCACTCTTGTACTATAAAAAGAACGTGAAAAAAACCTAGATGAAATTATAGAGAGAGATAAAATGGGTAATAGGGCTTAGATAACAGGATTCTACATTCTTTGGAAAAATTTCAGTAAAATAAAAAGGACTTACTAGTCCAGAAATAGTCCGAAGTCCTTTGTCTGTTAATGACTGAACTTCAACGACAATTACACCTTCTAAGGCAGTTAGTAACTCTTTCAAAGAACATTCCGAGTGAGAATCTTCAAGCCACCATTGCTCTTGTTGAGGGCCTAAATATTATCAAGTGATTAAAAGAAATGATTGATTGTGCCTTACGCTAGCACTTTTTTAATCTTACGTTGTCATAGTCAGACCCCGGCGCCGCGCCGATGAGGGAAGACTGGCGGCGGCGGGGCCAAAAACAGCGCGCCGTGCCGCGCCGCCGGTAAGATGTTGGCGGTGCGCCGTCAGCACGATCAATGTAGACCGCAAACAGTGTGGCCAGATCGTGAACAAAAAAATAAGCCGCAGCCTTTGAAAAACACGCCAAAAATAAGCCAGACAATTTTTTGCCCAAAATTTAACTTTACTTTTAATGGTGTCCAAGTTTTGACAGCCGTTTTATAGAAATATTGAAAAAAACTACGTTTTCTAAAGAGTTAAAGAGGCTGAGTTACAAGGTCGAACCTTAAAACGTACAGGGATTACGAGGCAAAGTTGGGGGCTGCCGCCCCCCAAACCCCCGCTTTCGCAGCCTTTAAATATAAAAAAAATTTCTTTAAACTGAAAGTAAGGAGCGACATTAAAACCTAAAACGAACATAAATTATTCCGTATATGAAAGGGGCTGTGCCCTCCTCAAGCCTCGCTCTTTACGCTAAAGTTTTTATTGTTTAAAAAAAAGAGTTGTGAGAAAGTCAAACTTTAGCGTAAAGAGCGAGGCGTTGAGGAGGGCACAGCCCCTTTCATATACTGAATAATTTCTGTTCGTTTTAAGTTCGATTAACTCTTTAGAAAACCTAGTTTTTTTCAAATAATTTCTGCACGTTTTTGTACAGTTTATTACTTATCAAGATAAAGTCGGAAGAGGATGAAATTTTGCAAGTTTCCTAGTTTGAGCTTGGGCTACAAAATGAGATAACCGCCGTCTCTCTGCAACCTCTAGGACCTGAAATCGCTTAACATTGTGGTGGGTTGCCTCTTTATAGAGGCACAAGTGTGCCTCCTTGACTCACCACTATTCAGGTCCTTTGATCCTACTGGCATTATCCACCTTTCAATTCGGTCCCTGGTTTGCGGAAATTCAGTTCCAGTGTAGAGATTATTTTGAGGCTGTATTTAGTAGAATTGCGATAAACCGCTACCCCATGTGGAACTCTAGAGACTTTACAGAAATTCCCGCGCGCTATGTTCAGAAAATGCTCGACCGTGCTTACTTTCCTGTCTAACAGTTCGGGGAAAATTATTGACGAGGACGCCCACCGGTTCAATTTCTCATGTGTTAGTTCGAGCACTGTCCGTGTGTGCGCCGCAATTTCTGTATCCCATAATTTCACTGAGTCGGACCTCCGATTACTATAATGATACCCTGTGACCCAATGCGTTTTACTGTCAACATTTTGATTCAGTCAGAGGTTCTTTTTGGCGCAATAGAGTTATTGCCAGAACAAATTCTTAAAATTGTGTACCAGCCCTTATGTATTGGTTGGACATAATGATGCATTACTTAATAACGACCGTAGCCCGCAGACAAAAACAAAAAAAATCATTATTTCATTGGTTTATTATCACATAGATACACAAACAAAAATCAGATCATTGGATATTATCACATATAGATTCATAAAATTATGGAAATCACTTTGTGTAAAGTCAAAGCTTTGGATTAAATTCCTTTTCCCAATGCTAAATGCGATGCTGAAACGCCCTTAAAGGGCTACGAAAGGTACACAAGGAACACAATCGTAGTTTTGTCTTTATCACAAGTCCATTCCAGGGTCATAATTGGCTATCACGAACCACAATACGTCCCTGGAACCAAAAACACATAAGACTGAGTAGAATCTCCGTCTTTGGTCCATGAACTGACTATTGGATAACCCGTAAAATCTGAGCGGAGGTGGAGCCAACTTGAGAACTGGCTGAGCACTGAGTTGACGGCCGTCTACTTTCCCTCATCGCCGCCACGCATTTGCGGGGAAAAGACCGTAGTAGGCCTCCAGGCGTCAATGATAAGTGTAATCAAACACTTTCACTTGTTCTCACTCAATTTTTCTTCTCCGGGGCTGTACTGCGAAGAGCTAGTTGTTGAGGTAACGAATTGTAATGTTCCACGCCAGCTCCACCTCCGCTCAAATTCGCCAGGTATCAGCCGTATTTTATTCGACTCCGCATGGTTGTAGTATCGAGATAGGGAGACGAAGGTTCTTAGTCTTTATTTGTTCTTGCTGGGATGGATCTCCAGGTTCCTGTTTGATGAGCCACATTTTAAAGAAGTCCGAACATTCCACCACTTTAAACATGGATGGGAAGTATCGTGGGCCAGATTGGGAATAACACACGTTATAAATTTAGATACTTTTACGTAAGACAAACTAAGAATTGAATTTTGTTGCTGTGCTGCGAGAGCCAACTCACTCATAGATTTCAGAAGTTTACAACTTATCATAATTATATTGACCTTTAAATGTTGAAATAGTATGTTCACCCTCTGAAAGTCGGCCAATAGCGGTTTCAGAAAGACAATGTATAGACGGTTGCACTTATCACTGTACATTTCGTGTAAAGTTCTTGCAGTATAGCACCGCTCTTTTTCCTTGGCGATGCGGAAATGTGTTGTCAGTTCGAGGTATTGCTCATCAACTCTACACACTGCGGTGTATCACGACAACCAGCGTGAACTTGAAGGGGCCACAATTTTAAGGGGCAAATTTCCATGATTTATCAGCCTATATATCTGGCCGTACGCTTCCCTTCGCAACGGGCTTACGCTAAACCACTTGTACGTTTCCGAGAGCATAAATTCTAGGTTGCTCGGCAACTCTTCCACCGCCTCAGAGGCGCACAAGTGCAGAGAGTGGCAAAAACATTTGACAAGCTGAAGGTGAGGTAACCCATCTGCTTTCAGCAATGTAAATAGAGTGATTTGCGCCACACATGTTATTTGCCCCATCAGTACCAATACCAATCAGGTTTTTGAGAGGTACTTTGCACTCTGCAAGAAATTTTTTGAGTTCTGCGTGGAGTATAATAGCTGTAGTTGATGGTACTTCAACTATTCCTAACGCAGTACACACTATCTTTTTCAACTTCGGGCTGTAATATCGAATGCAAATACACATGAACTTCATTGTAGAGACATCAGTTGACTCATCCAGTATTAGAGAGTGCTTACCATCTCCAATGTCAACCACTATTTCCTTCAGGGTTTCAGGTTTAAGCACATTCTTAATGAGAGCGGAACATTCAGATTTTTTTACCCTCACCGATTCACCAATAAGCCCAGGAAATAAGTCTTTGATGATAATAGAAAGATGGTCAATTTTTCTCACCAATGAGTGACAGGCTACATGAGCAGCCAAGACCAGCTCCACTTTCCGCGAAGCCAAGTTCGTCGACGTGACTCCTAGAAAATTAGCATTATTTATTCGTGAGTATTTCGGCTATGTTTCATAACCGATTATTTTGGCTCTGTTTCATAACTTTACTCGGAACGGGGATGTGGTTGGGGGGGGGAGAGCAAAACTTACGTCCGGATTTTCTCCATTAAGGAAAATTCACAGGGGGATGAAATTTTGCATGCTGTTAGGACATGACCTACAAAACGCAGCCCTCCCCACATCTTTGGGACCAAAGATTAATTAGCACTGTTGTGGTATGCCTCTTTACAAAAGCACAAGTGTAAGTCCTTTGTTGATTTTTCTGAATGGTCTACGAACTCCAATTGGGTCCCCATTACGCCAAATAACGGGCCCCTGGCTCTTTATCGTAATCAAATTCTGTTGATACCTAACGGTAGATACTCTTGGTTGAATGACGTATTTGAGGGCCTCTTTAAAAATACACAAAGAACTCAAGATGGGGTTAAGACTTCCCAACGAAACACACACTGGACATTGGGCCTTATTGCTATTATTTGAAAAAAAATACGTTTTGTAAAGAGTTAAAGAGGCTGAGTCAAAAGTTCGAACCTTAAAACGTACAGGGATTAGGAGATACAGTTGGGGGCTGCCGCCTCCCAACCCCCCACTTTCGCAGCCTTTAAATAAAAAAAATTTTTTTAAACTGAAAGTAAAGAGCGACATTAAAACTTAAAACGACCAGAAATTAGTCCGTATATGAAAGGGGCTGTACCCTCCTCAACGCCTCGATCTTTACGCTAAAGTTTGACTTTCTCACAACTCTTTTTTTAAACAATAAAAACTTTAGCGTAAAGAGCGAGGCGATGAGGAGGGCACAGCCCCTTTCATATACGGACTAATTTATGTTGGTTTTAAGTTTTAATGTCGCTCCTTACTTTCAGTTTAAAAAGCTTTTTTTATTTAAAGGCTGCGAAAGCGGGGGTTGGGAGGCGGCAGCCCCCCCAACTGCATCTCCTAATCCCTGTACGTTTTAAGGTTCGAACTTTTGACTCAGCCTCTTTAACTCTTTAGAAAACGTAGTTTTTTTCAAATAATTTCTGCATATTTTTGTACAGTTTATTACTTATTATTGCTTGACTAACTGTTAGCTGATCGTGTCAGGAGTTAAAGTTGGGGGGCTGCCACCCCCCAAACCCCCTGCTCTTTAAGATTAAGGAGGCACACTTGTGCCTCTTTAAAGAGTTCTTCTGGAAACGCCTGTTGAGCCGAAGGATTTAATAGATTGGATTTAAAATAGAAACTGAGTTTCTTTTTTAAACTTTAAATTCAATATGTAAAAAAATTTCTCTGACGGGGAAACGAACCCTGGTCTTCCGCCTGACAGTCAGGAGTAGTGGCCACTGTACCAAAGAAACGTTACATTATTTTTATTCCGTGCGATGTATTTTTGACGCAAGCAAATTCCCACAAAACTTGAGATTTGGTTTTTGGAAAACAAGGAAGGAGTGATAAGATTGAGCCGAAATTTCGAGGATAAGCTTCCAGGCCCCAGGAAAGTTTATCCTCTAAATTTCAGCCCGATCGGACAACGTTAAAGGGGGGCTGTGGTGGGAAAATTTAACGTGGGCTCTTATAGGAAAACGAGGTTTTTCGTAAATGTAAATTCGGGGGATAATTTTTTCGGTCTGAAAATATCAAAAGGCCCTAACAGGTCAAATCCCGCTTCAAAAGAGTCCTCATTCACCCAGATTTGTTGCCAACTGTGGCCTGTAGACGTGGCTAATAAAAAAAAGAGAAATGAACTTTAAGTGGCTCTATTTGGTTTTTGGAAAACAGGGAAGGAGTGATCGGATTGATCTGAAATTTCGAGGATAAGCTCCTGGGCCCTAGGAAAGCTTAACCTATAAATTTTAACCTATATTTTTAACGGTGCCCAATCGGACAACGTTAAAGGGGGGCTGTGGTCAGATGGTCGAAACTTCCGGCCCACTTTTACCCATGAAGATAAAGTCGGAGGGGGGTAAAATTTTGCACGTTTCTTAGTTGGAGCTTGGGCTACAAAATGCAATCACCGCTGTCTCTCTCCGACCGCTAGGACCGGAAATCGCTTTACATTGTGGTGGGTCGCCTCTTTATAGAGGCACAAATGTGCCTCCTTGACGAAGTTTCGGAGGAGTGCTACAAAGACCAATCTTTCTGGTAGGTGTCTTGATGACAAGAACGTAGGGACCCCCCTATTGTTAAGCCATGCTCAAAAGAAAAGTACTCACCACATTCAGCGACTGGTTTCTGTATTTTCAGACTTGCTGCCTTCTTCTCATGCTTTTTCGATTTCATGTGCTGCTCCAGATCATGTTTGTGAGCCCTAAGCTCTGTACCATTGCAGATTTTACACAATGCTTTTGTGTCATCACCTTGAACACGCTGAAGCCAGCCTTGGAATTTTGTATCTTTCTCCCACACAGACTGATATAGTCTTTCATAGCTCTTTTTCACAACTTTTATCATACTGGCTCTTGGTGTAACATTTCTTCCTTCTTTAGGTTCCTTGCTGCTTCCTTCATTTTGGCTTCTGGACACCATTTCTCCTGTTTCACTTTCAACACAATTCCGATTGTTTGTTTCAGTCTTTTTGTTAGGGTTCTGCATATTGCTAGTAATTTTGGACGGGGCAGGCTTAACTACGTTAGTATACCCTGAGGTAGCAATCTGGCTGGCTGAGGTAACAATCTGCTTGGCAGTAGATAATTGAGGTATAAGAAGTTTAGACAGAGAGGTTTGAACCACCCTTTCTGGGACCAGGACCGGATTAAGTACGTTAGTAGAGACTGAGGTAACAATGTGCTTGGCAGTAGATTCTTGAGGTACACCAAGTTTAAAAAGAAAGGTTTTATCTACCATTTCTGGGACTAGTTTTGGTGTCGGACTGCCAGCATCTGAGTGACTGTTCACCACTTCGGAGGTAGAGCCCGCTACGTCTGGATCCACCAGTTCTTGGAATAATTTTGATTCTTTTAACAGCTCTGCCACTGTCTTAGACTTTGGTAGAACAGCTCGTTTTTGCCAGTAGTGGCTGGTGGCACTGCTATCACTCTCCATGCTGTCAGTCTCAGAGTCACTGTCATCTGACTCATCAGGTGCCACTGAATCTTGAGCTGATGAATCATTACACAAATTTGCCACTATTTTAACTTTTGATGGAACAACTCGTCTGTATTTGGTGATGGCACTGCTATCTCTCGTCCCTATACTAATTTCAGGTGCTGATTTGTCTATTAAAGTTCGTTTTGGCTTGGATCCACCACCATCAGCACCATCTGTTCCAGCACTGTCCAGTTCAGTTGAATTGGAAGGCCTAGTAACAGTGAAAAAATATGAAATTTTTTTCTGCCCGTTTCCATCATATCCAGTTCAACGTTTCATTTTTATTTTCGCTAGGGGTGAATGACATTCAATCTGAAAAGAGTATAGAAAAATAAACTGAATCTGTTAGTTCCTCTTGGAGTAAAAATTGACAATAAGGTCCAAGCTAAGCTTGTGCTTGTAACAATATTTGAATAATATATCCCACCTATTATGACGACTTCTAATTACTAAAAGATGATTTTTTAAACATCTTGCAACACAGCTGGGTTATAGATTTACATTGCAATACTGACTTAAATAAGTTTAATTTTTGATTTCAAAAGTTTAATTTCAGAAAAAACTCAGCCCTGGGTCAAATTTCACATTCAGGTCATCTTGCATGGAGGCTCTTGACTCGCGAAATGTCATAACTTAAATACCTTTCTCCCGGGGTTTTGTGGGGTCAAGTTACACTTGTAGTTGTGTTATTCCGACTGATTAAATCTTTTAAAAATTAATATTTTCCTGGTTAATTTTTATTATAAGCCCACCCATCATGAGCAGTCTGGAGGAGAGTATGGAGGAGTTGAATTCGAATTTAATTGGAGATCAATCACCCCAGGGTTAAACTAGAATTCCTCCCCTCAAAATAGGAATAAATTGAATCCCAAACTGCAATCCATGATTTCAAACAGCTCTTAAAAAGGGAATTTAATGGATATGCCCCAGTATATGTTGATCGATCTTTAAGTGAAGAGGGATGCGGAAGTGGATGCTTTTTAAAAGAGCTCAGCCTATGCATTGTGAAAAAACACAAGGCAGTGACCAGCACATTAACAGCTGAAGTAGCTGCAATCAATTTATGCTTAGAGACCCTAATTAAACTGAAACAGAGCAATAAACATATAGTAGTATTCTCTGACTCCAAATCTGCTCTCTATATCCTATGAAACACTACTTTTGAAACACTGGGCATAGGCCTACATCAAACCAAAGAAAACCTAAGCAGCCTTGGAAGATTAGGCTTTGTTACTAAATTTCAATAGATACCTAGTCATCTAGGTACAGAAGGAAATGAAAAGGCAGACAAGATAGCAAAGAAAGAAGCAAAAAGCCAAATGGAACCAGTGAAATCTCTAACTATAAGGGATACGACTAGATTATGACTAAAAACATTGCTTGAATTAAAGCCACCAAATTTATCCCCCTTTCCAACCAGTATACAATCAGTCTGGTTCAACTGCCTGTGTTCAAATATAGCTAACTTATACCACCACTCTCCTTCATACAAAATAAAGCAGCCAAATGGAGAAGTTGCCAATAGCCCATTTTGCAGGTACTGTAAAAACACAGAAGAAACCCCTGAGCATATGCTATTGAATTGTAAAATACTGGAAAGAAAGCTGTCAATGGATCTAAATGTACAACACCATATATAGTAGGTCAAAATACGTTGACTATATTGAATTATATAAACCCTACTATGATATTACCTCACATTATTAGCTAATAGCTGATTAACATCTTTCCATATTCATCCACATTTTGAATATTAATAAGCAGTGTTTACAACAAGGCAGTTTACTATAACAGTAACATATTTTTTACATCAAGAGAAACTATGTAGTAAGGGATTATCTCATTCAGTAAAAATTGAATTCTCTCAAGAAGAAGTGTATGAACTTATCATGAGAAAAGAAGAACAAATTAAAGATTTGGATATATTGTCAACCCAGCCAAGAAAGAAGAGGGGTCAATGATCTGATTTTCAGGACACGTGCATTGATTGTCTACAGTTGATTGATTAAATTTAATATAACAATGAACCTTGTTTATTTCAAAATCTGAAAGGTTTTTTTCTAAATAACAAAACTATAGGATCCCTTCCATAGTTGCTGTCTGTTAAAGGTAATGTATCATGTTTAATTATCAATGTTGTGGTCAAGATTTGTAGACTATTGGCCAAGATTGATAATTCTGAAAATTAGTAGTGGTCAAGATTAAAGTCTCAGCTGCATGGTAAAGGACATACTGCATTCTAATCAGAGATACAGCTCAGATTAGGCACTGGCTAATCACTATGAGTCTTACCCTATAGGCCTAGGCTACAGCAACAGTAACAAAGAAATCAGACATCAAAGCAAGGGTAACTCATCTACTTATCCTGGTCCTGTATTTATATATCTCTTTCTGATATTTTCATTAGTATTATATGGTACTTTATTACATATTAGCTATTAGCCTATATTATATATAACTAATTCCTCTAGTATTTAACTATAGGCTTATACATTGGGAAAAATGAATAAAAGTGAGTCTGAAACAAGATTGATTGCTTCAGGTTTGCTTATGTCACAAGCTGATGCTCATCACTGCTAAAAATAGGCGTGCAAACCAGTCATGTACACCATCTTTTTATATTTTGAATGAAACACATTTGCTGGTAGGTAATGAATTGAGGGCAAACCCAAGATGAAATTGGTAACCCCCCCCCTCTACACGGTAGGGAGTAATTGTTTTTTATCCAACCAGTAACATATAATGTACTCCTTCCCCACTGTCGTCGTTTACCACCAGATCTGTACCTCAGAATTTGATACCTACATCTAACCAAGTGTACTACTCCATATAGAGCATAGCAGGACCTACTCCATATATAGCATAGTAGGACCTATGCCATGTTTGATGTAGTACTGATTGTGGAGTGTAGCACTCAAATTCTTAGGTACAGATCCTGTGGTGTACTACTGCAGGGGTGAAGTAGTACATTATGTTGATGGTAGTACATAAAACAATTAATATCCCCAACTGCCCCATAACAATTTTCACTTTTGCATGTATTCTGAGAAAACCAATGGCCAATTTGCTTCTTCCTTTGAGCATATTTAAACTGAAGTGATGCAAAGAAAACCTCAAATATAAATAGGCTAAATGTATTTTCTCAGAATGGACCTAGACAAAAAGTGAAAACGGGTATGGGGGTATCCAATATATTGAGGGCAGTACCCAATGCATCGGGGTGTGGACCCAGTCGGCTAGGCAGTGTACCCAATCTGTTTGTACAGAAATACAAACCACAGAAAATAGCTAGAGTGTACATGATGACAGCATGACGACTCCTGGACGACTCATATGAACTAATTAGTTAAACAGGATCTGTAGATGTTACAGATATGCCTGTTATGAGTTTGATTCCTGGCGTTATTCTATACTAATAAGTAACAGCTAATATACTGTACCTTCAGCTTTAGTTCAACCCCATGACTTAATGGCTAATGCTTTTTATGCTGTTGTTACGAAGCCACGTGTCTCTTAGGATTTGAAAACTTCACCGCAGTGCCGCGGTTAGATTCGTATTTTGACCATAGAGTTAAAACGTGATTTTGACCTTTCGTGAGCATTCGTTCGTTCGTTCGTTCGAAAATCGGATGAATTGCCAAAAAATATAAATTCTTCCCGAAAAAGTAAATCACGCCAAGAAATAAGCCAGTTCAAAATAAAAATAGCCAAGTTTTAAGCCACAAGCCAGTTCCAAAAATTTTCAAGCCAGTCGCCATCAAAATAAGCCAGTTTGGCGTAAAATAAGCCAATCTGGCCACACTGACCGCAAACATTAATGTTTTCATCAGTCTTTCTCAAATAACAGCTTAAATTTACAACAGATTCGAGCCTATTCATGAGTTCAAAACTTTACTCGCAGGCTGGAAACTGGTCTTCTTCGTTATTCATCAAAAGAAGTAGGAATCTGGTAGAAACGAAATGGCTGTGGCGTTTCAGAACCCTTACATAATAGTTGAAGTATGTATTAGCTATATATTCTTAACATAAGTAATTATCAAAATTAGTAGTGTTTTTTCATCAAGCATTACTGCATACGAAACTTCAAATACCGTATCAAAAAATTCGTCAGTTATCTGGGTAAAAACTTTGAATATAAGTTTGAACTTAGAAGCTTAATTTTTTCATAATGTCCTTTGCCTATAGCTGTTTTGTCACCTTTAAAACAGTTGAAATGGGCGACTTTGATATTGATTTTTTTTTTTGCTCTTTTGGATTCCTTAAAAGCCTTTCTTGTATTAAAAACTGGTTTTTAATAAAAATTAAAAAAAAACATTTTAAAGTTTTTTTGGCTTCTTTATAGAATATGCTTTTTTATTGCTTTTGGCTTCTCATTTGGATATTATTAATTTTTTCTTTTGGAGATTCATTCCAAATTATAAACTCATAAATACCTAATATCATCTAAATTATAAACTACATCAAAAGGAGTAAATTTATCGAATTGAAAATACATGATGAACACTTCACATGAGAACACTTCAATTACACTAGTAGTATCCCCTCCGGCACTTCTACGACATACCTTCCCTTTTCCATTGAATTTCTACGGCATGCCCTCTGACGTCACGCGACACACCTGTACAATGCAGTCAGCTGTTTCTAGGCGACGGCTTGCAAGGGTCCGAGCGCATGCCCTGTTCTAGGCAAAATATCCAGGTCTTTCAACTACTTGGAATGTGGTCCGTATAATACACAAGTTTTAATAATAAGCTCCTAACCCTCACCCCTGTTTCTAACGCATGCCCTCTGACATCACGGTGCACACACCCGTTTTAAGCTCATGTTACACCACGAGACACACCCTCGCCTTTGAAGAGACAGATAAGTAGAGCTACCAGCCCCTCGCACCTGCATAGTGCAGTCAACTGTTCTATTAAAGGGAACACACTTGGCAAGATTTAATGACACACCCCTCTGGGCTCCAATAACGTCATACGACTTACCCCGTTTCAAACGGACAGGTCTAATATACTTGACGCAATTTTGAATAACCCTTCCATAGGAACCCATGGGGGAATCCCCGCTTGTAACGTAACGAAACCCAAAACCCCACAAAGAGTTTTTCTTCATTAAAGCAATGGTGGCACACACTTTATGTAAGTTTACGTAATTATTGCGCATCCCTCACTGCCAGATAAATACCATTTTGACATTTTTCGCCAAAAAGACTAAAGACATTTTCTTTTTCGGCGTTTCATTTTCCGCTCAAAACCCCTTTCATATTTTTTTTTATAGAATTCTTGACCACACTAGGACTCTAAAGGTCATTCCCTTCCAACGGTACAGCGCCCCAGGCAAGTCGTCCATCAAATTTTTCCCACTATTTTGTATTTTGAACCATATTCTAAAAATAAACTATTGCACGACACCTGATATTCCTCATTTTTTGGCACTCGTTAGAACGGCGTATTTACTGCCAAATTTTGCGCGCACTTTGAAAACATCTATTTCCAGGGAACATTTACTTTCAAGATACTAATAAAGGGGAAATGCATGTCTTACTCGTATATAAAGACTACATTTTAAAAACACAGACAATGAAAATAAAAAACAAATTGACAAGCAATAAAACATGAAAAAGACCGAAAAAGCTAAAAAAACACGAAAAACAATAAAAGATGAAAATGTCATATTATCATATACACAAAAAAGTACCATCTGTAATAGAAAACTGGAGGCTTCTAGCCTGCAACCCGGGGGTGGGGGGATTTAGGGGAAGGGGGAGGAATATTAGATGCAATTTAAATCATATTAAGGGCTTTAAGGAAATACCTGTTTTTCATTAAGATAAATTTATGAATATTAAAAAATATCTTAACAATAGGTTCCACCTCCTGCCTTATCTTTAAGCTCTAGAGTATACTAGTCAATGACAATTCATACCACCTTGGTAAATTCTGGAGCATATTAAACAACCCCAAGGCAACGCTACATCTTCCTCAGAAAATTTTTCAGGCATTTCCAAATAAAAATTATGGTTTTAAATCCCGTGATTCAAGTGTTTTGCAACCCAAACCAATCATAATGCCTCACAAAAACTCCACACTGCCAGGGCATTTGACCCACTTGACACCACCCCTCCCCCATTCCCTGGGTGACCTGATGTTAGTGAGATTTCCCATTTTTTGGAACTCGTTAGAATGATGCGTTACTCTCCCAATTTGACAGAATCCGGGGGGGATATTTGCTTGCAAGATATTAATAAAGGGAAAATGCATGTCTTACTCGTGCTAAAGACATCTTTAAAAACACAGACAATATAAATAAAAAAAAATGACAAGCAATAAAACGTAAAAAGACAGCTAAAAAACACGACAAAAATAAAAGATGAAAATGTCATATTATCATATACGCAAAAAAGAACGATCTATTATAGAAAAGTGGGGGCTTCTAGCCTGCAACCCCTGAGGGTAGGGGAGAGGGGAGGGATATGAGATGGAATTTAAGACATATCAAGAGCTTTTAAGGAAATACCCCTTTTTTATTAGGATAAATTTATGGATATTTCACAATATTTTCCAGCTCCCATTTGCTAGCCTTCATTTTCAGAGGATCAATTGATAATAGATGTAGTTTCTCAGGCGTTATTACAGCTTTAAAATGATAAAGAATAATATATCCAATTTAAGGAAAGGCGAAGGGAGAGGACTCCAGGGAGGGGAGCCGTTTTCTCCGTCACCAGCTCAGCACTGTCTTATTTTTTTATCGTTACGCAAAGCGGTAATTTTCAAGCGTACATTTATGGTTATCCTGCCTCGTGCAATCCTACGTGCAGTGGGGGAGTTTAGTCTGTGTCTAATCATTCCTAGGACGGAATCCGGGGTTCGGCTAGGTGATAAAAAGGCTAAAAAACGGTCACGCTCGAGATAATTTAAAGGTAGTAATAATAGAAAAATTATCGCTGAGTTTCTACAGCAACCATCAAGCGTCAGAGCATCCCTGTGCGAGAAGAGTAGATGTCCAAATCGGTAAAAAAGTACACTTATGGTCCAGAGTGGAATGGCGCTATGACACTCTTTTCACACTAGCACCAGCTCTCCACATGACACCCTCCCTTTGAAAACAGAGAAGCACCCCTTTTTTTCTTTACTAGTGTTAGTTACTGTAGGCATTTCACCTCACAATGTTGCACTATAACTACTCTAAGACATCCCCTCTCATCGCCCCATCTCTCCAAAACACTTTTCAGACATTTTTCGCTAAAAATTGTATTTACAAGTCATTCTTTTGGGTTTCCTCAAGCAATTCAGCCCACAGTACAGCACTATAGCTATTCTAAGACATCCCTCTGTCATCACCCCATCCCCCCCAAAACAATTTCAGACATTTCTTGTTAAAAATAAAATTTCACGTCATTCATTTGGGTTTTCGCAAGCAATTCAGCGTACAGTACCACACTATAACTACTCTAAGACACCCCTCTCTTCGCCCCATCTCCCCAATACACTTTTCAGATATTTCTCGTTAAAAATTTTATTTTCAACTCATTCATTTGGGTTTTCGCAAGCAAGTCAGCCTAGAGTTCAGCCCTATAACTACTCTAAGACACCCTTATGTCATTGTCCCATCGCCCCCCAAACAATTTACAGACATTTCTTGTTAAAAAATTTATTTCATGTCATTCATTCGGGTCTTTGCAAGCAATTCACACCACAGAGTATTTACAACATTTCTCGACCATTTTTTGTTTTGATAGTGATTTTAGAGTTTGACAGCGATATCTAGACTTTGTCGTTGATGTATATTACTTGGTCTGGAGTTCTAGGGTTGACTCCATCATCTAGATAAGTACCATATGATTTTTCCTGGCATACACCGCCTTTCTAAGGCTTTAATGTTTCATAGCAGTAAAACACACTTGTTTCTCACTTGGTGCTTTGTAAGAACGTTAGAGAATATATTTTTTTTTCTGGAACACCAAGCATTCTTGGGTTTACTGTTCTTGACAATAGGCAATAATAACGTCCTGCTACCACAATGACACAAGTCATCATCAGTGTAAGAGTCTTCTTACATTTAAAACATACAAACACCCACAGACACTTTCTTAGAAGTAGCATTTTTCGTTATGATGACAACTTATCTGTTAGAAGTAACAAACTTTCTGTCAAACATACATAACTTTTCTTAGAAGTAACAATTTTTCGTTATGATAACAAGTTTTCTGTCAGAAGTAGCAAGTTTTCCTTAACACTAACAAGCTGTCTCTTCGAAGTAACAACATTGTTCCTTAATACTAACATACTTTTACTTAACACACTCAAATTTATCTTAGCAATAATATTTTTCGTCAGTGATAACACAATTTCTGTTCGAACTAGCAAGTTTTCTCCCAAAGATACCAAATTTTTCTTAGAAGTAATAATTTTTTGATTGTGATAACAACTTTTCTGACAGAAGTAGCAAGCTTTCCTTAACACAAAAAAAATTTCTCATGGAAACAACAACTTTCTTCCTTAATACTAACTTTTACTTAACATTAAATTTTTCCTAGAAATAACAAGTGTTTTCTTAACAGTAACAAACTTTTTAATAACTCCAACTTATCCGTCCAAGATAACAAATTTTATCTCAAAAGTAAAAATTTTTACTGATAACACAATTTCTGCTAGAATTAGCAAGTGGTCCAGCAAAGATAACAAATTTTTCTTAGAAGTAACAATTTTTTCGTTTCTGATCACATATTTTCTATCAGAAGTAGCAAGTCTGCCTTAACACTAAAAAATTATTTTCATCGAATTAACAAGACTTTTCCTTAATACTAACAAACTTTTATTTAAAACTATCAAATTCATCCTAGAAGTAACAGGTTTTTTCTTAACAGTAACAAATTTTTCTGATAACACCAACTTTTCAGTCAAAGATAACAAAGTTTTCTTAAAAGTAACAATTTTTGTCAATGATAAGAACTTTTCTGTTAGAAGTAGAAGGTTTTCAACCATAGATAACAAATTTTTTCATAGAAAAAATTTGACATAGAAAACTTTCTACTTCTGACAGAAAAGTTGTTATCACAATAAAAAAATGTTACTTCTAAGAAAAATTTGGTATCTTTGAGAGAAAACTTGCTAGTTGGAAGAGAAAACGTGTTATTATTGACGAAAAATACTATTTCTAAGAGAAATTTGTGTGTGTTAAGTAAAGGTATGTTAGCATTAAGGAAGAATGTTGTTACTTTTAACAGACAATTTGTTAGTGTTAAGGAAAACTTGCTACTTCTGGCAGAATACTTGTTATCATAAGGAAAAAATTTTTACTTCTAAAAAAAATTGTGTATATATGACAGAGAGTTTGCAACTTCTAGCAGATAAGTTGTCATCATAACGAAAAAATGCTACTTCTAAGGAAGTGTCTGTGGGTGTTTTGTATGTTTCAAATGTTAGAAGACTCTTACGCTGATGATGACTTGTGTCGTAGTGGTAGCAGGACGAGATTATTACCTATTGTCAAGAAACATTAAACCCAAGAATGCTTGGTGTTCCAGGAAAAATACAATCATATTCTCAAACGTTCTTACAAAGTATTAAGTGAGAAACCAGTGTGTCTCATGGCTATGAAATATTAAAGCCCCAGAAAGGCGGTGTATTCCAGGAAAAATCATATGGTACTTATCTATCAGATAGATTTAACCCTAGAACTCTGGACCAAGTCATAAAAATTAATGACAAAGTGTAGATATCGCTATCAAGCTGTAAAATCATTATCAAAACAAAGAATGCTCGAAAAGCGTTTTAAATACTCTGTGGTGTGAATTGCTTGCGAAGACCCAAATGAATGACTTGAAATAAAATCTTTAACAAGAAATGTCTGAAAACTGTTTTGGGGGGAGATGGGGCGAAGACAGAGGGGTGTCTTAGAGTAGTTATAGTGCTGTACTCTGGGCTGAATTGCTTGCGAAAAACCAAATGAATGTGTTGAAAATCAAATTAATAACGAGATATGTCTGGAAAATATTCTGGAGAAATGGGGCGATGAGAGGGGTGTCGTAGAGTAGTTATAGTGCGGTACTGTAGGCTGAATCGTTTGCGGGAACCCAAATGAATGACGTGAAATATAATTTTTAACAAGAAATGTCTGAAAATTGTTTGGGAGGAGATGGGACGATGACATAAGGGTGTCTTAGAGTAGTTATAAGGCTGTACTCTTGGCTGAATTGCTTGCGACAACCCAAATGAATGAGTTGAAAATAAAATTTTTAACGAGAAATGTCTGAAAAGTGTTTTGGGGAGATGGGGCGATGAGAGGGGTGTCTTAGAGTAGTTATAGTGCGGTACTGTAGGCTGAATTGCTTGCGAAAACCCAAAGGAATGACGTGAAATATAATTTTTAACAAGAAATGTCTGAACATTATTTGGGGGGATGGGGTGATGACAGAGGGGTGTCATAGAGTAGTTATAGTACTTTACGGTGGGCTGAATTGCTTGCAAAAACACGAATGAATCACTTGAAAATAAAATTTTTAGAGAGAAATGTCCGAAAAGTGTTTTGGGGAGATAGGGCGATGAGAGGGGATTATCTAGAGTAGTTATAATGTAACATTGTGAGGTGAAATGCTTAGAGTATCTAAAACTAGTATAGAAAAAAGAGGGGCTTCTCTGTTTTCAAAAGGGGAGGTGTCATGGGGAGAGCTGGTGCTAGTGTTGAAAACAGTATCGTAGCGCCATTCCGCTCTGGACCATAAGTATACTTTTTTACCGGTTTGGACATCTACTCTTCTCGCACAGGGATGCTCTGGCGTTAGAGGGTTGCTGTAGAACCTCAGCGATAATTTCACTATTATTACTACCTCTAAATTATGTCAAGCGAGACCGATTTTAGCTTCTTTTATCACCTATCCGAAGCCCGGAGTTCGTCCCAGGAATGATTAGACACAGACCAAACGCCCCTATAACGCAAGGGGTGGATGGTAACAAGAATATCTCCAAATAGAATATCCTCTCCTTTGCGTGTTGTGATATTTTGGTGAAAATGTACCCTGGCTAAGAGAGACTGCTCAAGGGGGGGGGGGGGCTGGCCACTTCCTCTGAGGCGGCCAGGGAATAGGTCGGTACCTTAGTGGAGGGAGGCAGGATAACCATAAATGTACGCTTAAAAGCTACCGCTTTGCGTAACGATAAAAAAGTAAAACAGTGTTGAGCTGGTGATGGAGAAAACAGTTCCCCTCCCCTGGAGTCCTCTCCCTTCGCCTTTCCTTAAATTCGACATGTTATTCTTTATCATTTTAAAGCTGCAATAACGCCTAAGAAACTACATCTATTATGAATGCATCCTCTGAAAATGAAGGCTAGCAAATGGGAGCTGGAAGATATTGTTAGGATATTGTGAAATATCCATAAATTTAACCTAATGGAAAAGGGGTATTTTTTTAAAAGCTCTTGATATGTCTTAAATTCCATCTAAAGTCAATCTCCTCTCCCCTACCCTCAGGGGTTGCAGGATAGAAGCCCCCAGTTTTCTATAATAGATTGTTCTTTGCCTGTCTTTTTTATGTTTTATTGCTTGTCAATTTGTTTTCATTTACATTGTCTGTGTTTTTCAAGATGTAGTCTTTAGCACGAGTAAGACATGCATTTACCCTTTACTAATATCTTGAAACCAATAACCCCCGGATTCTATCAAATTGGGAGAGTAACATATCATTCTAACGGGTGCCAAGAAATGAAAAATCTCACTAATATCAGGTCACCCAGGGGATGGGGAGGGGGTGGTGTCACATAAGTGAAATGCCCTGGCAGTATGTATTTTTTTTTGTGGGGCATTATGATTCGCTTGGATTGTAAAAAACTTTAATCAGGGGATTCAGAACCATAATTTTTATTTGGAAATGCCTGAAAAATTTCTTGAGGAAGATTTAGCGATGTCATGGGGTTGTTTAATATAATCCATAATTTACCAAAGTGGTAAGCAATGTCATTGACTACTATACTCTTGTGCTTAAAGATAAGGCAGGAGGTGGAACATATTTTTAGGAAATTTTTTAATGTTCATAAATTTATCTTAATGAAAAAGGGGTATTTCCTTGAAGCTCTTAATATGGTTTAAATTGCTTCTAATATCACTCCCCTCCCCTACCCCCCCCCCCCCGGGTTTGCAGGTTAGAAGCCTCCAGATTTTTATAATAGATGGTTCTTTTTTGCGTATATGATAAATGACATTTTTATATTTTATTTTTTGTCGTGTTTTTCAGCTGCCATTTTTATGTTTTATTGCTTGTCATTTTTTTTCATTTGCTGTGTTTTAAGATGTAGTCTTTAGAACGAGTTAGACACGCATTTCACCTTTATTAATATCTTGAAAGCAAATTTCCCCTGGAAATAGATGTATTGGAGGATTATTGTGCGGGGTCACCACTTTTAAAGGCCAAAATAGCGCAA
Organism: Artemia sp. Qi Xiang Cuo; assembly: GCF_049724085.1. Taxonomy (NCBI): domain Eukaryota; kingdom Metazoa; phylum Arthropoda; class Branchiopoda; order Anostraca; family Artemiidae; genus Artemia; species Artemia sp. Qi Xiang Cuo. The sequence goes on along the minus strand of NC_142804.1, from coordinate 25,520,879 downwards.
AAAGGTTGCTATGTCACTTACTCAAAGGGGAGAACCCCTTGTCGGCCCCAAATTAGTGGGATTTCCGCGGTTACTCCAACGGTTCCGTATACTAACGTGATCGGATGGACTATGGCCACATTTAAAGCCAAAGTTTACTGATACGATTTTCTAACTAACCCTTTAGTTTCAACTTAAACTGAAAAGGTAAGAGAGTACATAAAAATCTTACTGTATTAACAATCACGCTGTATAAAAAGAACTGATTCAAAAAATGGACACTTCCTGCCAGCTCGCTTGCCGCTTGCTCGGCGGGGGTTACTAGGGTGGTAAATGAATCTTTCCAGCCAATCCCAGGACTACTAATTTACTGGTCAACCGCCCTAACTGCGCAATTTTTCCCTCGTGGTCTATTAAGCACGTACGCAGTTAAGAGGACCCAAAATGGCGTCAAAAAATAATAGAAAAATTAATATTTATTACTTAAAGAAAGAAAATATATAAGGGGGCGAAAGAAATGTAGCAGTGAGTGGAATTAATGAGACAACTCAGTGAACCCAGTTTCCAACATAGTCCTCATAGGATAAATTGCCCGAATCTCCGTTTGATATTCTGGGCATTAGAGCGCGTTCAAATTAAAATAAATCAAATTAAAATAAACATTAAATTTCCTTTTTACACTCTATCCTACCAATGCCTCTATTTCCTTTGCTTGGCTCTGAATTCATCTTCCTCACAGCCTCTCTATTGTAGGACCACCTTGGTTAAACAGTTTCACATGCCCATTCGGTTTTTGAAAATCCAAGTCTCAAAAATTCGTAGGAATTCATTGTGCGCAGAACAAATCAAAAACGACAAATTTTTTCGCTCTCACGAATTTACATTTAAGAGGAGCAGAGAGTCAATTTCTGGCGCATGTGATGATGCCAGCCATCGTGAAAAATTGGCTGCACTAGCCTCTTAATTTCCATCTGTGGAAACAACCCGGAATCTCGATAAAAAAGTAAATTGCCCCTTGGCATAATTTCAAATAGTCTAAGGCCGAAAATACACAGGCTTGTGAAAACGATAAGGGTACAGGGAAATGAAGTAAAATTTTAAGCGAACCATGAATCGCTTTTCTCTGGGTCCCATCCCCTAAAATAATCGAATGAATAATGCTCAGCAATGAGGGAGGAAGATAATATTGAGGACTGGAAAGACAAGGCTTCATTAAAGGGGTCACAACCTCTTCGCCAGTTTTGTATTGAGGACAAGAGTAATCTTTCACGTCTTCCCGCAGGGGATCTTCCCCAAGGGATTCCTCCCCCTCATAATGGAACAAACCCTCTTTTGAGTTGATCAGACCAATATCAGATTCCTTCCCAAATCTTTCCAATCCGACTCGACATTCCATATCTCCCAACTTTCCCCCCACCCGTTGTAGGTCATCCATTTCTATTTTGTAACCATCTTCTTTTATTCCCCATTGGTCTTTGACCTCTTTTTCCCCCTTATTATCTATGTTTTCAAGGCAAAGCCCATCCAACATTTTTTTTTCTCCACTGCAGGCTGACTCTCCAAATTTTGTCTCTTCTTTACATTCCTCTTTTCGTCTCTACTTTTCTCAATTTTGTCATTCGCGCAAAATAATAAATCATCGTTAAAACTGATTTGGACTCCAGTGTCCATTATCTTTGACTGAATCATTTCATTGTAGCTCCGTTTAATATCTCTTTTCTCTCTGTTAGTTTTCTTTTGTTTTGTAGTAGCATTAAATAAATCGCCATGAAATCTGAATTGCACTTCAGTGTCCATCCTTGACTGCATTTCTTCATTGTATCAGTAGTATCCATATATAAGATTGAAACAGTACATGAAACGGTACAAGATAATAGTGTATACAATATGAACGGTACATGAAATGGGACAAGAAAAACCCATGCGTGTTTCATTACACTTACACGTGAACATTCTAAAAAGCTGGCAAAGATTGCGTTATTGTTGTCAATTGCACATTGGAATTACACTTCAGCTTCACGTGCAAATTTTTTTTTTTTTTTTATCGAAAACTAGAGATTGTCAAATTGTGTATTTAGGAATGGTTTTGTAGGGAAAGCTGTCTATCAATCATGTGTTATCCACAGTTCCATTTCTTTGAAGTCTGTGCTATCAAGAGTGGTTTCTGATTTGTTTTGAACAATTGCCTTTAGCCAACAATAGTTTTATACGAATGTGTCGGTAGATAGGATTTGCGAATTTGATCCTATTAAGTTGGAGAAAAAAAGAAAAGGGTTTAGCATTTGCGAATACTCTTAGAGTACTTATAGTGCTGTACGGTGGGGGCTGAGCTGCTAGCGAAAACCCCGTGTGAATGAGTTGAAATAAAAATTTTTAACAAGAAATGACTGAAAAGTATTTTGGGGGAGATGGGTTGATTGCGTACTGTATAATACACAAGTGATGTTTGGACAGTGTTGTCAATTTAAAATAGTTTCACGTTATACTAAACGAAGAAGTTGATACTAAGAGGGGTGTAGATGACAAGAAAATAATTGTAATAACGGATAGCTTTACTTCTTCGATGTGTTCCATATAATACATAAGTGGTGGGGTGATGGCAGAAGGATCTCTTAGAGTACTTATAGAGCTGTATGGTGGGGGCCGAGCTGCTAACGAAAACCCCGTGTGGATGAGTTGAAATAAAAAAATTTAACAAGAAATGGCTGAGAAGTGTTTTGGGGGAGATGGGATGTTTTTGTACTGTATAATACAGAAGTGATGTTTGGACAGTGCTTTCAATTTAAAATAGTTTAACTTTATACTATACGAAGAAGTTGATACTAAGAGGGGTTTAGATGATAAGAAAATAATTGTAATAACGGATAGCTTTACTTTTTCGATGTGTTCCGTATAATACATAAGTGATGGCGTGATGGCAGAAGGATCTCTTAGAGTAATTATAGTGCTGTACGGTGGCCGAACTGCTAGCGAAAACCCCGTCTGAATGAGTTGAAATAAAAAATTTTAACAAGAAATGGCTGAAAAGTGTTTTGGGAGAGATGGGTTGATTGTGTTCTGTATAATACACAAGTGATGTTTGGACAGTGTTGTCAATTTAAAATAGTTTAACTTTATACTATACGAAGAAATTGATACCAAGAGGGGTGTAGATGACAAGAAAAGAATTGTAATAACGAATAGCTTTACTTGTTCGATGTGTTCCATATAATGCATAAGTGGTGGGGTGATGGGAGTGGGGAGTCTTAGAGTACTTATAGTGTGATAGTGGAAGGGGGAGTTGCTAGCGAAAAACCCATGTGGATGAGTTGAAATAAAATTTTTAACGAGAAATGTCTGAAAATTGTTTTTTGGGGGATGGAGCGATGACAGATTGGATATCTCATACTAGTGATAGTGCTGTACTGTGATACGAATTGCTTGTGAAAAACCAAAATGAATGACTTGAAATAAAATTTTTAGCAAGAAATGTCTGAAAAGTATTTTTTGGGGATGGGGCGATTACAGAGTGGATGTCTTAGACTAGTTATAGTGCTGTACTCTGGCATGAATTGCTTTCGAAAACCCGGATGAATTAGTTGAAAATAAAGTTTTAACAAGAAATGTCTGAAAATTATTTTTTGGGGGGTGGGGCGATGACAGAGTGGATGTCTTAGACTAGTTATAGTGCTGTACTCTGGTATGAATTGCTTTCGAAAACCCGGATGAATTAGTTGAAAATAAAGTTTTAACAAGAAATGTCTGAAAAGTATTTTTTGGGGGATGTTTATTAGTCTCTCATAGGTGTGTGTTGTCTGAAACCTATAAAAATAAACTATTTCCGTAAAATCTGAGCTAATAAGGGTTCTGACCGTAAACTCTAGTTTTTTTTTTGTAAGAAAATTATGGAAAATACAATTCTCTGGTACAGGTGTGAAACTTAAGTCTATTTTTGGATCTAAAAAATAAACTATTTCTGTAAAATCTGAGATAATAAGGGTTTTTGACCGTAAACTCTAGTTTTTTTGTAAGAAAATTATGGAAAATACAATTCTCTGATTCAAATGTGAATCTTAAGTCCATTTTTTGATCGAAAAAATAAATTATTTCTTTAAAATCTGAGCTAATAAGGGTTTTTGACCGTAAACTCTAGTTTTTTGTAAGAAAATTATGGAAAATACAATTCTCTACTTCAAATGTGAAACTTAAGTCCATTTTTGGATCGAAAAAATAAACCATTTCTGTAAAATTTAAGCTAATAAAAGTATTTGACCGTAGACTCTAGTTTTTTGCAAGAAAATTATGGGAAACACAATTCCCTGATTCATATGTGAAAGATAAGTCCTTTTTTGGATCGAAAAATAAAATTAATACTGTAAAATCTGAGTTAATAGGTGTTTTTGACCGTAAACTTTAGTTTATTGTAAGAAAATTATGGAAAATACAATTCTCTGATTTAAATGCGAATCTTAAGTGAATTTTTGGATCAAAAAAAAATACCATTTCTTTAAAATCTGAGCTAAATAAGGTTTTTGACCGTAAACTCTAGTTTTTTGTAAGAAAATTATGGAAAATACAATAAAAAGCAAACTCTTTCTTGAATTCACCTCTTGGATACACAATACAGAATTTTAATTCAGGAAATTATGAAAAAACTAAATTTAGACGGGGTTACTCTTGAGGGGGGAATTTTCCATGGAAAGGGGGACGGGTATTTTTACATGAAAACAACTTCAATCGTGGCCCCTCCCCCCGCGATCAGAAATTGAATTATAAAAAAGTGTCTTCAACTGAAAGTAAGGAGCAACATCAAAACTTAAACGGGCAGAAATAGAGGCTTTTTCAAAAGATTTAGGATTCATTATAAAAATTTTTAAAAAGAAATCTCTGAATGAAATATTTTTGGAGGGATGGGAGCGGAGTGTCTTAGAGTATTTATAGTGCTGTACTGTGGGCTGACTTACTAGCGGAAAACCCCGTGTGAATGACTTGAAATAAAAATTTTTAATAATAAATGGCTGAAAAGTGTTTTGGGGGAGATGGGTATAAGTTTCTCATAGGCGTGTGTTGTCTGAAACCTATAAAAATAAACTATTTCCATAAAATCTGAGCTAATAGGGGTTTTGACCGTAAACTCTAGTTTTTTTTTGTAAGAAAATTATGGAAAATACAATTCTCTGGTACAGGTGTGAAACTTAAGTCTTTTCTTTGGATTGGAAAATAAAACTATATCCGTAAAATCTGAACTAAAAATTCAATATTTTTTTCATAAAAACAACCTTTTTTTTTTAAAACTTCGAAATTTTTCAACTTTATTTATTTTTTTTCTTTTTGTACATATCTTAATGGTCAGAGACACGATGTGGCTTTCCCACTGGTATTCTATGACCGGTTATCGACACTACCTAGTCTTTTGCATGTATTAAATCAGTATTTTTTACGCAGTGGAACAATAACCACATAAGTCATATCTTAAAAAAAAGTGAAGATGGAACATTTTAATAGAGTGTGTTCACATAACAAGTTTATTGTAGCATTGAATGCCGACAAGGAGAAGTATTTAAACTATGAAACAAGTACAAGTGGTAGCACTATTGGAAATGTATGCATGCATTGTCATGACAGTAAGGAATTAAATTTCTTTGGAATACCGAAAAAATTCAACTCTTATGAGGATGGTTATGCGAGATTGAGATCTCCAGAGATGATTGCACTCAAAGAGAATGCTAACATAAAAATAATTATTGATGATAGAGGACACTTTCTTGCTACTGCTGCAGGTAACACATTACCTACGGATACATCCAATCATCAGCTTTCGGGTATTAGCATTCAACGGAAGGCTAATAAAAGAAAGGCTTACTCTGCTACTAATATCGTAAACCATATCTTGTTTACGTGCCGAAACTGTTACCTGTGTAAAAATAATGTGTTAATAGACAGTGAAATTGCCAGAAAAATAAAAATGGCATTGTCAGAAAATATCACTACGGAATATAAAGAAGAAACGATGAAAAACAAAGCACCAGCAAACGTTACTGGCATTGATCAAACAGTCAATGAATCAAATAATACCAAAAACGAAAAGCATATTGAGCCTGTTCATGAGACACCAGTAAAAATTGTGTATGATTCAAAACGGAATAAGGATTATTCTTCTGATTACGAACTAAGAGAAAACAATAACTACAATATCAAGAGAGAACATGTTGAACTATTTTATGGAACAGATTCAAAATGTCCAAAGTTAATCATTGATATTAATAATGTATCAAAGTATATTTTTGTATTAATATTCTACATTGCATTATTTCATTAAAAATATTGCATTGTTATCTGTTCATTATTTTTTAGAGTAAGCTAGCATATCAAGCGTTTAGAATGTCCATTAAAACATCGGAGATGTAAGAAAAGGAATTTGCGTACATCTATTGTCAGACACACTATTTCCGTAAAATCTGAGCTATTAAGGGTTTTTGACCGTAAACTCTAGTTTTTTGTAAGATAATTATGGAAAATACAATTTTCTGGTTCAAATGTGAAACTTAAGTCTATTTTGTGATCGAAAAATAAAACTATTTCCATAAAATCTGAGCTAATAAGGGTTTTTGACCGTAAACTCTAGTTTCTTGTAAGAAAATTATGGAAAATACAATTCTTTAGTTCAAATGCGAAACTTAAGTCCAGTTTTGGATACTCATAATGATGAGGACTGATGGTTCTAATTCAATATTTTTTTTTTACATAAAACAAACTATTTTTTTTAAACTTCGAAATTATTCAACTATATTTATTTTTTATCTTTTTCTTTTGTATGTATCTTAAAATGACAAAATATCTTTCTTGAATTCACCTCTTGGATACACAATACAGAAATTATAAAAAAAAAATTGTCATTTAAAGACTTCATTTGCCTGCAATAGATACCGAGAGTTCTATGACTCCTCCCCGCAATGAATTCTAAGGATTTTATGACTCCTCCCCACAATGAATTCAGATGGTTTTAGGAGTCATCCCCCTGGTCATAACTCCATTCAACCTTGAGCAAAGGTATAAAAGTGTGATGGTGTATTTCTCTTCTTGACAACTACATTAATAGCTTCCAAGATGATAGGACTCTATGACACAGAATTTATCGGTTTGAAAAAATCATCCTGTGGTGTTATATTTGAATGTGCATTTTTATTATTGTCAATGGAACTCGAAGAAATTGACTGTTATCATTGGATAGTGAACTATAACATGTTTGAGTATGATAAAAGCTTGTGGAGTACTACATTACATCGTATAAACAGACTGGGATTCTACGAAAGAGTGATTGGACCACTTAATAATAGTGGGCAGGAACTGAGAAATGTCCAGGAGGAAGTCAGTGAAATTTGCAGCTTTTTCGGGGTTGAAGCACTCTATGTAAAGGGTAATGTACCTACATATAAAGTTTTAATTCAAAAGTGTGACCCTAGGATTCCACTTTTCAATCTAGAAGAATTTAAGTGTCCTAAATTTGAAGGGGTTTATCATCGTCCTGAAGACGAGTTCAGGTTCTTCGTGCACTGGATACCTAAGGACATACCTGATCGTGATCAATGCATTAGACATGGTAAAAACTATTCTGTATCATGGGACCATCGTTTCTGAATGTTTAAGAGTGAACATCTGTATGACTATGTGTCATAATATAATTTTGTATTAATATTCTACATAGCATTATTTCACTAAAAATATAATATGCATTACATTGTTATGTGTTCATTATTTTTAGAGTAAGCTATCATATCAAAAGTTTAGAATGTCAATTAAAATATCAGAGATATGAGAAAAGGAATTTGCATACATGTATTGTCCGACACATGAGGTAACATTGACAAAATCTAGGTATCAGAATGAATAAATTCTTTATCAACATCTGTTGTTGGATATGTCATTATGTCATTATAAAAAAATTGTAAGTAAGTAGGAAGTAGGTAAGTAAGTAAGTAAGTAACAAACTCTTTCTTGAATTCACCTCTTGGATACACAAAAAAGACATTTCATTCAAGAAAATATGAAAATATTTGTAAGTAAGTAACACACTCTTTCTTGAAGTCACCTTTTGGATACACAATACAGATACTTCATTCAAGAAATTATGAATAAATCACAAGTAAGTAACAAACTCTTTCTTGAATTCGCCATTTGGATGCACAATACAGAAACTTAAGTCAAGAAATTATGAAAAAAAAATGTAAGTAAGTAAGTAACAAACTCTATGCTTTTTCAACATCAATTGTCGGATATGTTGAATAAAATATGCAAATTCGACATGGCTTTATTTCATTTTTTAAGGTTAATTTAGACGAGGTTACGTGCGCGCACACTCTTTCTTGAAGTCACCTCTTGGATACACAATACAGATACTTCATTCAAGAAAGCATGAAAACATCGCAAGTAAGTAACGAACTCTTTCTTGAATTCGCCATTTCGATGCGCAATGCAGAAATTTAATTCAAGAAATTATGAAAAAAAAAATGTAAGTAAGTAAGTAAAAAACTCTATGCTTTTTCAGCATCAATTTTCGGATATGTTGAATAAAATAGGCAAAGTCGACATGGCTTTATTTCATTTTTTAAGGTTAATTTAGACGAGGTTACGTGCGCACACGTAAACTCTAGTTTTTTGTAAGAAAATTATGGAAAGTACAAGTCTCTAGTTCAAATGTGAAACTTAAGTCCATTTTTGGATCGAAAAAATAAACTATTTCTGTAAAATCTGAGCTAATAAGGGCTTTTGACCGTAAACTCTTGTTTTTTGTAAGAAAATTATGGAAAATAAAATTCTCTGCTTCAAATGTGAAACTTAAGTCCTGTTTTGGATCGAAAAATAAAACTATTTCCTTAAAATCTGAGTTAATAGGGGTTTTTGACCGTAAACTCTAGTCTTTTGTAAGAAAATTATGGAAAATACAATTCTCTGATTTAAATGCGAATCTTAAGTCCATTTTTGGATCGAAAAAATAAATCATTTCTTTAAAATCTCAGCTAAAAAGGGTTTTTGACCGTAAACTCTATTTTATTGTAAGAAAATTATGTAAAATACAATAAAAAGCAAACTATTTCTTGAATTCACCGCTTGGATACAAAATACAGAATTTTAATTCAGGAAATTATGAAAAAAAATTTAGGCGGGGTTACTTTTGAGGGGGGAATTTTCCATGGAAAGGGGGACGGGTATTTTTACATGAAAACCACTTCAATCGTGGCCCCGCCCCCCTCCCCCGCGATCAGAAATCGAATTATAAAAAAGTTTCTTCAACTGAAAGTGAGGAGCAACATCAAAACTTAAACGGGCAGAAATAGAGGCTGTTTCCAAATATTTAGGATTCATTATAAAAAATTTTAACAAGAAATCTCTGAATAAAATATTGTTGGAGGGATGGGAGCGGAGTGTCATAGAGTGCTTATAGTGCTGTACTGTGGGCTGAGTTGCTAGCGAAAAACCCCGTGTGAATGACTTGAAATAAAAAATTTTAATAAGAAATGGCTGAAAACTGTTTTGAGGGAGATGGATATTAGTCTCTCATAGGCGTGTAATGTCTGAAACCTATAAAAATGAACTATTTCCGTAAAATCTGATTTAATAAGGGTTTTGACCGTAAACTCTAGTTTTTTTTGTAAGAAAATTATGGAAAATACAATTCTCTGGTACAGGTGTGAAACTTAAGTCTATTTTTGGATTGAAAAATAAAACTATATCCGTAAAATCTGAGCTAATAATTCAATATTTTTTTTCATAAAAACAAACTTTTTTTTTTTAAAACTTGGAAATTTTTCAATTTTATTTATTTTTTTTCTTTTTGTTCATATCTTAAAATGTTAAAATATGCTTACTGTTCTAACAATTGTGCTCTATGATTGGTCAGAGAAACGATGTGGCTTTCCCACTGGTATTCTATGACCGGTTATCGACACTACCTAGTCAATTGCATTTGTTAAATCAGTATTTTTTACGCAGTGGAACGATAAATACATAAGTCATATCTTAAAAAAAAAGTGAAGATGCAACATTTTAATAGAGTGTGTTCACATAACAAGGTTATTGTAGCATTGAATGCCGACAAGGAGAAGTATTTAAACTATGAAACAAGTACAAGTGGTAGCACTATTGGAAATTTTTGCATGCATTGTCATGACAGTAAGAAATTAAATTTCTTTGGAATACCGAAAAAATACAACTGTTATGATGGTGGTTATGCGAGATTGAGATCTCCAGAGATTATTGCACTCAAAGAGAATGCTAACATAAAAATAATTATTGATGATAGAGGACAACTCCTTGCTACTGCTGCAGGTAACACATTACCTACGGATACATCCAATGATCAGCTTTCGGGTATTAGCATTCAACGGAAGGCTAATAAAAGAAAGGCTTACTCTGCTACTAATATCGTAAACCATATCTTGTTTACGTGCCAAAACTGTTACCTGTGTAAAAATAATGTGTTAATAGACAGTGAAATTGCCAGAAAAATAAAAATAGCATTGTCAGAAAATATCTTTACGGAATATAAAGAAGAAACGATGAAAAACAAAGCACCTGCAAACGTTACTAGCATTGATCAAACAGTCAATCAATCAAATAATACCAAAGACGAAAAGCATATTGAGCCTGTTCATGAGACACCAGTAAAAATTGTGTATAATTCAAAACGGAATAATGATTATTCTACTGATTACGAACTAAGAGAAGGCAATAACTACAATATCAAGAGAGAACATGGTGAACTATTTTATGGAACAGATTCAAAATGTCTAAAGTTAATCATTGATATTAATAATTAAAAAAAATGTAAGTAAGCAAGTAACAAACTCTATGCTTTTGCAGCATCAATTGTCGGATATGTTGAATAAAATATGCAAAGTCGACATGGCTTTATTTCATTTTTTAAGGTTAATTTAGACGAGGTTACGTGCGCGCACGTAACCTCGTCTAAATTAACCTTAAAAAAGAAATAAGGCCATGTCGAGTTTGCACATTTTATTCAACACATCCGACAATTGATGCTGAAAAAGCATAGAGTTTGTTACTTACTTACTTACATTTTTTTTCATAATTTCTTGAATTAAATTTCTGTATTGTGCATCCAAGTGGCGAATTCAAGAAAGAGTTTGTTACTTACATGCGATTTTTTCATAATTTCTTGAATGAAGTATCTGTATTGTGTATCCAAGAGGTGAATTCAAGAAAGAGTATGCGTGCGCACGTAACCTCGTCTGAATTAACCTTAAAAAATGAAATAAAGCCATGTCGACTTTGCATATTTTATTCAACATACCCGACAATTGATGTTGAAAAAGCATAGTTTGTTACTTACTTACTTAAATTTTTTTTCATAATTTCTTGAATTATATTTCTGTATTGTGCATCCAAATGGCGAATTCAAGAAAGAGTTTGTTACTTACTTGTGATTTTTTCATAATTTCTTGAATGAAGTATCTGTATTGTGTATCCAAGAGGTGACTTCAAGAAAGAGTTTGTTACTTACTAGAAAGAGTTTGTTAATACAAAATTATATTATAATTTTGTATTAACAGAGTATTTTGAGTTAACAAACTCAAGAAAGAGTTTGTTAATACAAAATTATATTATGATACATAGTCATACACATGTTCACTCTTAAACATCCAGAAACGATGGTCCCATGATATAGAATAGTTTTTACCATGTCTAATGCATTTATCACGATCAGGTATTTCCTTAGGTATCCAGTGCGCGAAGAACCTGACCTCGTCTTCAGGACGATGATAAACCCCTTCAAATTTAGGACACTTATTTTCTTCTAGATTGAAAAGTGGAATCCTAGGGTCACACTTTTGAATTAAAACTTTATCTGTAGGTACATTACCCTTTACATAGAGTGCTTCAATCCCGAAAAAGCTGCAAATTTCACTGACTTCCTCCTGGACATTTCTCAGTTCCTGACCACTATTATTAAGTGGTGTAATCACTCTATCGTAGAATCCCAGTCTGTTTATACGATGTAATGTAGTACTCCACAAGCTTTCATCATACTCAAACATGTTATAGTTCACTATCCAATGATAACAGTCAATTTCTTCGAGTTACATTGACAATAATAAAAATGCCTATTCAAATATAACACCACAAGATGATTTTTTCAAACCAATAAATTCTGTGTCATATAGTTCTATAATCTTGGAAGCTATTAATGTAGTTGTTAAGCAGAGAAGTACTTTATCAAACTTTTATACATTTTCTCAAGGTTGAATGGAGTTATGGCTAGGGGGATGAGTCCTAAAATCATCTGAATTCATTGTGGGGAGGAGTCATAAAACCCGTAGAATTCATTGCGGGGAGGAGTCATAGAACTCTCGGTATCTATTGCATGCAAATGAAGTCTGGAAATGACAATTTTTTTTTATAATTTCTGTATTGTGTATCCAAGAGGTGAATTCAAGAAAGATATTTTGTCATTTTAAGATACGTACAAAAGAAAAAGATAAAAAATAAATATAGTTGAATAATTTCGAAGTTTAAAAAAAATAGTTTGTTTTATGTAAAAAAAATTATTGAATTAGAACCATCAGTCCTCATCATTATGAGTATCCAAAACTGGACTTAAGTTTCGCATTTGAACTAGAGAATTGTATTTTCCATAATTTTCTTACAAGAAACTAGAGTTTACGGTCAAAAACCCTTTTTAGCTCAGATTTTACGGAAATAGTTTCATTTTTCGATCACAAAATAGACTTAAGTTTCACATTTGCACCAGAAAATTGTATTTTCCATAATTTTCTTACAAAAAACTAGAGTTTACGGTCAAAAACCCTTAATAGCTCAGATTTTACGGAAATAGTGTGTCTGACAATAGATGTAAGCAAATTCCTTTCGTACATCTCCGATGTTTTAATGGACATTCTAAACGCTTGATATGCTGGCTTACTCTAAAAAATAATGAACACATAACAATGTAATATTTTTAATGAAATAATGCAATGTAGAATATTAATACAAAAATATATTATGATACATTATTAATATCAATGATTAACTTTGAACATTTTGAAGCTGTTTCATAAAATAGTTCACCATGTTCTCTCTTGATATTGTAGTTATTGTCTTCTCTTAGTTCGTAATCAGTAGAATAATCATTATTCCGTTTTGAATCATACACAATTTTTACTGGTGTCTCATGAACAGGCTCAATATGCTTTTCGTCTTTCATATTATTTGATTCATTGACTGTTTGATCAATGCCAGTAACGTTTGCTGGTGCTTTGTTTTTCATCGTTTCTTCTTTATATTCCGTAGTGATATTTTCTGACAATGTCAGTTTTATTTTTCTGGCAATTTCCCTGTCTATTAACAAATTATTTTTACACAGGTAACAGTTTCGGCACGTAAACAAGATATGGTTTACGATATTAGTAGCGGAGTAAGCCTTTCTTTTATTAGCCTTCCGTTGAATGCTAATACCCGAAAGCTGATCATTGGATGTATCCGTAGGTAATGTGTTACCTGCAACAGTAGCAAGGAGCTGTCCTCTATCATCAAAAATTATTTTTATGTTAGCATTCACTTTGAGTGCAATCATCTCTGGAGATCTCAATCTCGCATAACCACCATCGTAAGAGTTGAATTTGTTCGGTATTCCAAAGAAATTTAATTCCTTACTGTCATGACAATACATGCATACATTTCCAATAGTGCTACCACTTGTACTTGTTTCATAGTTTAAATACTTCGCCTTGTCGGCATTCAATGCTACAATAACCTTGTTATGTGAACACACTCTATTAAAATGTTCCATCTTCACTTTTTTTTAAAGATATGACTTATGTGTTTATCGTTCCACTGCGTAAAAAATACTGATTTAATAAATGCAATAGACTAGGTAGTGTCGATAACCGGTCATAGAATACCAGAGGGAAAACCACATCGTGTCTCTGTCCAATCATAGAGCACAATTGTTAGAACCGTTAACATATTTTGATATTTTAAGATATGTACAAAAAAAAAAAAAATAAATAAAATTGAAAAATTTCCAAGTTTCAAAAAAAGTTTGTTTTTATGAAAAAAAATATTGAATTATTGTTTAAGATTCTACGGATATAGTTTTATTTATCAAACCAAAAATAGACTTAAGTTTCACACCTGTACCAGAGAATTTTATTTTCCATAATTTTCTTACAAAAAAAACTAGAGTTTACGGTCAAAACCCTGATTAGCTCAGATGGTACGGAAATAGTTAATTTTTATAGGTTTCAGACAACACCCGCCTATGAGAGACTAATACCCATCTCCCCCAAAATACTTTTCAGCCATTTCTTGTTAAAAATTTTTATTTCAAGTCATTCACAAGGGGTTTTTCGCTAGCAACTCGGCCCACAGTACAGCACTTTAAGTACTCTATGACACTCCGCTCCCATCCCTCCAAAAATATTTTATTCAGAGATTTCTTGTTAAAAATTTTTATAATGAATCCTAAATCTTTGGAAACAGCCTCTATTTCTGCCCGTTTAAGTTTTGATGTTGCTCCTTACTTTCATTTGAAGAAACTTTTTAAAATTCAATTTATGATCGCGGGGGGGCGGGGCCACGGTTGAAGTTGTATTCATATAAAAATACCCTTCCCCTTTTCCATGAAAATTCCCCCCTCAAGAGTAACCCCGTCTAAATTTAGTTTTTTCATAATTTCCTGAATTAAATTTCTGTATTGTGTATCCAAGAGGTGAATTCAAGAAAGAGTTTGCTTTTTATTGTATTTTCCATAATTTTCTTACAATAAACTAGAGTTTACGGTCAAAAACCCTTATTAGCTCAGATTTTAAAGAAATAATTTATTTTTTCGATCCAAAAATGGACTTAAGATTCACATTTGAATCAGAGAATTGTATTTTCCATAATTTTCTTACAAAAAACTAGAGTTTAAGGTCAAAAACCCTTATTATCTCAGATTTTACAGAAATAGTTTATTTTTTTGATCCAAAAATAGACTTAAGTTTCACACCTGTACCAGAGAATTGTATTTTCCATAATTTTCTTACAAAAAAAAAACTAGAGCTCACGGTCATAACCCTTATTAGCTCAGATTTTACGGAAATAGTTTATTTTTATAGGTTTCAGACAACACACACCTATGAGAGACTAATACCCATTCCCCCAAAAATACTTTTCTGACATTTCTTGTTAAAACTTTATTTTCAACTAATTCATCCGGGTTTTCGAAAGCAATTCATGCCAGAGTACAGCACTATAACTAGTCTAAGACATCCACTATGACATAGCCCCATCCCCCAAAAAATACATTTCAGACATTTCTTGTTAAAACTTTATTTTCAACTAATTCATACGGGTTTTAGAAAGCAATTCATGCCAGAGTACAGCACTATAACTAGTCTAAGACATCCACTCTGTCATCGCCCCATCCCCCAAAAAATACTTTTCAGACATTTCGTGTTAAAAATTTTATTTCAAGTCATTCATTTGGGTTTTTCACAAGCAATTCGTACCACATTACAGCACTATCACTAGTCTGAGACATCCAATCTGTCTTCGCTCCATCCCCCCAAAAACAATTTTCAGACATTTCTCGTTAAAAATTTTATTTCATCTCATCCACATGGGTTTTTCGCTAGCAAATCCCCCCTTCCACTATCACACTATAAGTACTCTAAGACACCCCGCTCCCATCACCCCACCACTTATGTATTATATGGAACACATCGAACAAGTAAAGCTATCCGTTATTACAATTCTTTTCTTGTCATCTACACCCCTCTTAGTATCAACTTCTTCGTATAGTATAACGTTAAACTATTTTAAATTGACTACACTGTCCAAACATCACTTGTGTATTATACAGTACACAATCAACCCATCTCTTCCAAAACACTTTTCAGCCATTTCTTGTTAATTTTTTTTATTTTAACTCATCCAGACGGGTTTTTTCGCTAGCAGCTCGGCCCATCGTACATCACTATAAGTACTCTAAGAGATCCATTTGCCATCACTCCACCACTTATGTATTATATGGAACACATCGAAGAAGTAAAGCTATCCGTTATTACAATTCTTTTCTTGTCATCTACACTCCTCTTAGTATCAACTTCTTCGTATAGTATAACTTTAAACTATTTTAAATAGACAACACTGTCCAACATCACTTGTGTATTATACAGTACACAATCAACCCATCCCCCCCCCAAAACACTTTTCAGTCATTTCTTGTTAAATTTTTTATTTCAACTCATCCAGACGGGGTTTTCGCTAGCAGCTCGGCCCACCGTACAGCACTATAAGTACTCTGATAGATCCTTCTGCCATCACCCCACCACTTATGTATTATATGGAACACATCGAAGAAGTAAAGCTATCTGTTATTACAATTCTTTTCTTGTCATCTACACCCCTCTTAGTATCAACTTCTTCGTATAGTATAATATTAAACTATTTTAAATTGACAACACTGTCCAAACATCACTTGTGTATTATACAGTACGCAATCAACCCATCTCTTTCAAAACACTCTTCAGTCATTTCTTGTTAAAATTTTTAATTTCAACTCATTCACACGGGGTTTTCGCTAGCAGCTCGGCCCCCACCGTAAAGCACTATAAGTACTCTAAGAGTATTCGCAAATGCTAAACCCTTTTCTTTTTTTTCTCCACCTTAATAGGATCAAATTCGCAAATCCTATCTGCCACACATTCAAATCAAACTATTGCTGGCTAAAGGCATTTGTCTTAAACAAATCAGAAACCACTCCTGATAGCACAGACTTCAAAGAAATGGAACTGTGGATAACACATGAGTGATAGACAGCTTTCTCTACAAAACCATTCCTAAATACGCAATTTGACAATCTCTAGTTTTCGATTAAAAAAAAAAATATGCACGTGAAGCTGAAGTGTAATTCCAATGTGCAATTGACAACAATAACGCAATCTTTGCCAGCTTTTTAGAATGTTCACGTGTAAGTGTAATGACACACGCGTGGGTTTTTCTTGTCCCATTTCTTGTACCGTTCATATTGTATACACTATTATCTTGTACCGTTTCATGTACTGTTTCAATCTTATATATGGATGCTACTTGTATCTCCGTTTAATATCTTTTTTCTCTCTTTTAGTCTTCTTTATTCTTACCGCAGAAACAATTATTTCGTCATCAAATGGGAATTGAACTCCGACATTTGGTTTTTCATATTCTACAAAAATTTCTCGAATTTTCCGACGAAAAGCGCGTACAATAAATTTTGTCTCCTTTTTCTCTGGTACAATCGGTGTTTCATTTTGGCCTGTACTTGTTCGCGTCTCATATTCGTTACAAGTGTTCTCAAGTTTTCTATTGTTTGGAAATTTTCCTGAAAAATCAATTTCGCGCGTCTTATTTTCAATATTATCTTTTCTATTTATTTCCGCACCCCTTTGTGGATTATCGACATTTTGAACCCGCGTATCAAGTATTTCGTTTTTCCAACAGGGTGGCACAGCCTTCCCATTTGTTTTATGGGCGGTTCATCTCCCCCCGTAGTTAGCGATATATTGTATTTTCTCGTAAAAGTGTTTAATGTCTGGTAATTTTCTTTTTCTCGCGATTGATTTTTAGACAAATTATTATGGCTATCTGACAGTCTAGAAGTTAGTTGTGATAAAATCTCGCTTTCTGGAATTCCCCAGCGGGCTTCTATTAGGCCTATCATGGTTCTTTTAAACTCTTGGTGATATCTTTCTTCTTTCTCTCTATCTATTTTATCATTCTCCTTTTTTCGTTCTCTGGCTATTCTATCAGCCTCTTCCTTTTTTCCTCTGGCTATCCTATCAGCCTCTTCCTTTTTTTCTCTGGCTATTCTTTCTTCCTTCTCTCTTTGTTCTCTTTCTTTTCTATCTCTTTCGTCTTCTCGTTCTCTGGCTCTTCTCACTTCCTTCATGAAATTTAATATTTGTTGTCTCTTATCTTTCTCCCTTTCTTTTCTAACTCTCTCTCTTTTATTTCTATGGGCTTCACTCGCCCTTTTAATCTCATCTCTGTCCGACATAATTTCAAAATTTCGTTTGTCATTATTTCTTTTCAATTTCTTTTCTGAATTCATTTGTTCTATATCTGTCCTATCTCAATCCGTATTTTCTTTTATTCGTAATTCCCCTTCATTTGGCACATCCTCTGAGGGATGAGTTCGTCTTGTTTTTTCATATATTATTTCTTCCTTGTTTATTTCGTACCCTCTCATTTTACCGCGTATACTTCTCTCTGATTATATTATCTCTTATTCAATTAGTCAATCTTGGCAAGTTCAAAAACTGTCACGCAAAAATTAGGGTATGCAATTACTATTGTGAATTATCAGCTCTGTGCAATGAGATTCAACAATTTTTCAAATAACCGGAATGCTTAGACTTCATTTGGGAATAACGACTTCTTTCACAACAAGCAGTTTTACGCGAGTGAATTATATCTCCAAAAAACGAATTAACAGGGGTTGGACAAAAAATAATCAGAAAAACCGCGCGAATATTCCACTAGTGAATTAGCTGGACTAAACTCAAACAGGGGAACTACCCTGCAAAACAAATCACGTATCCTCCCTGGATACTCACATTTCAAATATAATCTCCTCCTGGGCAGATTGCTCAATAGGACAGGTGCTTCCCACCTTCCTTGTCGAATATGCACACAAACTGACAAATTCTCCTAATTTTCCGTCCTCAGTACTCTTATAACCTTCGTCACTGAAGATTATATCTAAGTCTGCTAATTCACCCAAATTATAGCCCAACTTTCGACGTTTTCTTATCCGTCCTTAAACCCTGTATTACTTTTAACTACGTAGATTCTCCCACTGTAGACTCAACTCATTAATTTCACGTTATTCTTTTTTATTTTTGTCTAACAAAGCCCACAGCCCATTATAGACTTTCAAAATTTTATTAATTAAATGCGTAATTTTGTCTTTTTATATGTCACCACAATAGGCTACTGTCTAGGCCAAATTAATCGTCTCTTCGAAAACGTCGAATTCTTTTATTATCAACGCTGTTAATAATTCCTGTTCTTGTTTCCACCACTTATTGGAGTGTAAGTACCGCTGGCACCACTTATTGGATGTTTGAGTACCGCTGGCACCACTTATTGGAGGTTATTTTGCGGGGTCACCACTTTTAAAGGCAAAAATGGCGCAAAAAGGTTGCTATGCCACTTACTCAAAGGGGAGAACCCCTTGTCGGCCCCAAATTAGTGGGATTTCCGCGGTTACTCCAACGATTCCGTATACTAACGTCATCGGATGGACTATGGCCACATTTAAAGCCAAAGTTTACCGATACGATTTTCTAACTAACCCTTTAGTTTCGACCTAAACTGAAAAGGTAAGAGAGTACATAAAAATCTTACTGTATTAACAATCACGCTGTATAAAAAGAACTGACTCAAGAAATGGACACTTCCTGCTAGCTCGCTAGCTGCGTGCTCGGCGGGGGTTACTAGGGTGGTAAATGAATCTTTCCGGCCAATCCTAGGACTACTCATTTACTAGTCAACCGCCCTAACTGCATAATTATCCCCTCGTGGTCTATTAAGAACGTACGTAGTTAAGAGGACCCAAATTGGCGTCAAAAAATAATAAGAAAATTAATAATTAGTACTAAAGGAAGGAAAATAATTAAGGGGCCGAAAGAAATGAATCTGGGAGGGACAATTATTTGACAAATCTGGGACCAAGGGTTCCAACAAGATGTTTTCAAAGTGCGTTTCAAATTTGGAAGTAAACACGCCGGTCTAACGAGTGCCGAAAAATGGGGAATCTCAGGTGTCGTGCAAAAGTTTATTCTTAGAATATAGTTCAAGATACAAAATATTGGCAAAGGTTTCATGGACGACTTGCTTGATGAGTTGTACTATTGGAAGGGAATGATCTTTCGGAAGGGAATGGTTTATTCGGTATGAAGAAAAATGAAGTGCCAACTATTTTCTTAGGTAAAAAAAGAAAAGCTCAGTTATTGAGTTTAAGCTTTAATTTCTAAAGGCTCACAAAAATTACCAACTTTAAGAAATTCGCCACAATAAGTCACCTGTGGTCAAAATACTCAAAGACTCCTCTTTGATTCCTACCCAGGCTCAAAGATTCTGCTATGGTCATATCAATGGAAATCGCCAAAGAGTTTCTCTTTAAAATAGCCTTCAAGGGTAATTAGGGGTATTTAGCCTTTTTTGCTTTTCTTCAAAGCTTTGAAAAAAGTGTTTTAATGTTCCAAATGTTACATTTGTTATATTTCTGCATATTTTTGGTCATCATTTGAGGGGTGATCGAATTTTTTAAACCACTGTAGATACGTAAGATAGTTGCAACGTCTAGTACCCTGAGGTCATAAGACTATCAAAGACTCTTCCTTGAACCTCCCAAATTGGAAGCTTTTATTATGACCTGGCCTTTTAACCCGTTAAAGCCCAAGAAAAAAATGTCGGAGATTATAGTTGTCCTTTTCACCACTTTCTTTTTATCACATAAGCAAGCCAAAAATGCATTTATAGATTTTTCCTGGATCCGGTTTCTGAGATACAAGCTGTCCTATTTATAGAACAGTGAGCTCTAGTGGTATCAAAGTTTACACGATTTCATTAAGTATATTTTTATTGCCAAAGACTCAATTAAATTCAATACAAAACCAAAACAAATCAAAACTTACTGTAGTAAGACTCAAAACAGCCATTGCATAGGTTGATGTCTTATTTATCACAGTAGCTCAGTGGTTTTTTCTTGCAGTTTTCGCCTTGGCATCGTCGCTGCTTTTCGCGCTTCACTAGGAAGTGTCCTATTCTATCATATCGGGTGCTGACTGGTGGCACAGAGCCTGGTCTTCCTTCTAACATTGCAGGCCTTGGTTCCCCTCTTCCGTAATTTGTTTTCAAAAGAGCTCCTGTGACCTCCCGTCTAAAATCTACAAGAGTCATTTCCTTTTCTTTTTCAACCACCATATTGAATAGTGTACAGGCATTGATGACAGCCATGTCTAACAGGCGCACGAATAGAGCACAATACCATTTCTTTCCTCTAATAGACACAGCATACTTGCTGACAAGCCAGTCATGTAAATCAATTCCACCCATGTACCGGTTGTATTGCCTGAGTGGATGCGGCTGCTGCACTGCCGAATTTCCCATCTGTCCCTTAACTCTTCTTTCAACCGGTCTTAGAGGATCTAGGCTGAGATGGTTGGATGCAACAGAGACAACGTTATTGTCCTGCCATTTTACGACCAATATATCGTTGGCTGCATCAAACCGATAATCATAGGCTCCACGTTGCTCCTTCTTAAAATCCTTGTTGGAAGGGAGAGGGCACCTTGCCAATCGGTTTTCTTTAACCGACCCAGTCGCTCGAAATCCAGCTCCTTTCAGATCACACAAAAGCTGATGACTTTTAAAGAAATTGTTAAAATATATCTCGTGGCTGTTGCGATTTTCAAAAATTTCCAAAAGTCTTTTAATGACGTGACACCCTAAGCCTCATTTAGAACTCTGAGATGGAGCGCGGGGTTCATTCCATGAGTTCAGGTAAAACTAAAGGCGATAGCCGTCTAAAATGCATATAACCCAAAGTTTATATCTGAATCGAATGGGCTTGCCTCGAATCAATTACTCCGGGCTAAGTTTCCCGTAATGATTCATAATTATTTCGTCGATGGATAGATGCTGAGAGAAAATTCCAAAACTGCTCAAAGTTTGCGTTGATTATGTCGAAGAGGGGCTTCACTTTGAAATCCCGCTGATTTTTGAAGCTTTGAACTGTATCGTTGTCCACGAAGTGGATGTTCTCTTTTATCTTCATGAATCGATATCTGGACATTGCTTGCTTGACCAGGTCACTCCCAAGATCTTCATCGACTGACCAATAAGCTCTTTGGGAGTACAATGTATTATAGTCCGAAAAAATCAGTATTCCCACGAACACATGTATTTCGTTAGCTGACGTAGTGAAGTCAAAGTTTCCCTTAAACGTCACATATCTAACCGTTTTACGAGAAATGAGGTCAAAGAATTTATCGTCTAGAAACGAAGCCAAAACCTTTACTGGTGTTTTTCCTTCTATTGCTTCTCGGGCTTTCTCAAGCGCCTGAGCCGCTCTCTTGCCCAAGTTTCGCCAAGGAAAGGTTCCTTTTTGCTTCCTCCATTTCGGGTTCGCGGCTTTAAACTGCCTCTTCTGTGGCCTACCTCTCGAAGTTGATGCACCCTCTTCTTCTGTGAGGATGATGTTGTCGATGTCTTCAAATTGTTCTTCTTCGAGAGGACCTGGTCTGAAATCTACTACAACAGTTCCCTGGACGTCATTTACAATCGGAGCCACAGTGTCGTCGTCATTTCCTTTATCTTCATCAGATGCTTGATCGGGATCAGGAGGCAGGACAACAACCTGAATATCTTCACATGCAAATTCTTCGTCTTCTAGGAGGTCTAGAGCTTCGATAACTGAAATGCAGGGGTTTCTTGTCTTCATTTTCAGAAATCTTGAAGACGAAGAAAAATATATAGCGAAATTTTAAGATATTTTTTCCAAGGTGACTAATAGGCTTAAGCTGAAGGATGATAAGGAACCCACATTATTATTGTTACTTTTACTTATACCCGATCAAAGAGGGAAAAAATGGATTAATAATAAGAGAAAACAAGAAAAACACACATGGATATCACAAGTAAACTAAACGCATAGGTGAACACTCGGAAGAAAATTGCAGAGAGAATTATGACTGAAACCAGAAAAAGCGTAGATAAAGTTTTCCCCAAGTTGTCACAACAAAGAATCAGCCAAAGAATTTCATTAATTTTTTTTTTAATCTCAAGTGAAATTAGCGATAAAAACGTAATCCTTATAATATGACGTGCAAAAAGCAACCTTTACGGCCCACTGCCCTTTAAATATGACATTAACATAAAAAGCAGTAAGACTTTGAACTTACTTGTGAGGCCTGTTTTTACTCTAGAATACGGTTAAATATACAGTTGCCTAACTGCTATCAAAGTCACTATGGTCTGGGGGAACTCTAAATGTTTTATACCGAATTTTGAAAACTACCGTTGTGCAATTATGCTAATTGTGACCTAAATAACGCCACTGATCTGATATTGAATGATCAACTGACCTAGAAAAATTAACCTAGATAGCTTGGTCATCAAGGACGCCTTTATCACTAAAAGCAAATTGTTCTCAGTATATATTTAGCCACAAAAAATTTAAAACCAGCTGTCCTATAAATAGGACAGTGGGCCGTAACGGGTTAATGTAACTTGGGCACTGGACCAAGGGCACCATAGTCACTCGAGCGCAACGTTAGGCGGGGATGTCGATATCGCTTTCGTCAAACCAACTTGTTTTAGTATGAATCTGCCTGGTACTTATGAATGAATGTTTTCAAAGTAAACTTGTTTCATCAATAAGAAAAAAAACAGGTTCGACGCATGTGTCACTTTCCTTTTGGACGATAAAACTATACAAGTGCTGTATCAAGTATAACTCACAAAAATCTTGTTAATTTTTGTCAACTTTTCAACTTTTTGGCATCCCTGCTTTCAATAAAAAAACACACCCTCCACATCGCTATTTGAGGGTCGGTGGCCATTGGTAACTAGACTGACTGCTCTTATCTCTGATGCCAAACTAAAAACTTTTCGAGCATATTCCCAGCCAGAGTTACCACTTGTAGCACGAAAGCGCTATTTTAGCTCTATTCTATCATGTGTAGTACTGTAGCACGTGCTCAGGATTGCTTAAATAGCAAGAAATTGCTATTTTAGCACTATTACAGTCAATTTATTGACTATAGCACCGAAGAACCCTGTGTGGCACGCAAACTTGGGCAATTGTAGCACTTTAGGAACTAACCGAGGTCGCAAACCTGTTCCCAGCTGTTCTTCTAAGATAATTCTAACGCCTTCCTGAGCAATTGTCAGGCACATCACAAATTATTTCGGTATTTCAAATTTTTCGAAAAAAAAATTATCAAATTTTTCAATTCCATATCCACCCAATCTTGGAATAGTCCTTTCATCCTGACCTCTATTAAGGTCATGACTGTCGGGTAAATATGTCTAATTCCTAAATTTCCCCCTTGAATTTACTGATAACGACTAAAAGATGAACTTTACTTTTAACTGGAGTAACAGTAGTACTATGTGACATAGTGTCCCGTAAAAGTTCGACCAATTTTTTATGATTTGAAAGGTAAATACAAACTTACGAGCAAATACAACATCCCTTAAATACAAAAAGAAACCCCTAGATTCGAGAACAAATTTAAGGAAGGAGCGACCAATTACTGTGTGGAGGGAGAGGCAACAATACCGCCCAGATAACAAAATTAGAGATAATATTAAAGCTAAATACAGAAAAGGTCTTGAAACCGAAAAATCTGGGAGATAGAATGGCTCACGGGCCAAAATCGTTTTGCGTTTTGCTTTCACCTTTGTCAATCTTGAAGCGTCCCTGTCGCTTTCAGAAACATTCCGATAAAATCATTGAATCCCATGTGACAATGCTATTGAAGAAAAGAATGAAGAATGAACGGAGAATGGAGAATATTTTTTCTAATTTGCACTAACATTCAGTGTTATCAAACAATAGTCTGTTCAGCAGTTATTAGACACTACCACATAAGGGGAGATTGTTTCATCTTTTCTTTTCCATTGTAAGACAACTTGCCATTTACAATGAGTATCACATTCTGTTAGACATTAACATAAGCTCTTAAGTCCCAAGCTGGTTTTTCATCTTCTAAAGAAAAGTTGTGCAATCACAATATCTTCACAGAAATTAAGAACTTTCCACTTTGAAAGCTCTTGGAAATTAAAATTATAAATAATTTTGCTCCAGACTCCATTAATGGAAAAGTTTGAAACTCATTTACAAGATCTCTTTTTAAGTCAACAAGCTAGAAAGAAAAATGTTTCTCTTGTGCAATTCAAAATTAAAACAAATATACACCAGAAAAACTTGGCTGAGGGTTTTCAACAAGCGTTTCCCAGAACCCCTTAGGTTCTGTAGAATTTCATCTGCCCAAAACTGTGAGCTAAAATCAACTTCGATAAAACCAAATATAGTTAAGAACTATTAAAAAGGTATGGTTTTCTTGAGCTCCTTTGCTTATTTCAAGATTCCTTGGTTGAAAAACACCAATCAGCAAAAGATATTAAATACTTTGTCAAGAGAAAAACTTCTAAATAAAAAACTTATTGGCAAGGCCGTATCCAGAGGGAGGGTTAGCGGGTTTGACCCCCCCCTCCTAAAATATTTTTCCGTTTCGTAAAAATACAACAAAAATGCATATAAACAAATTTTTGATACATTTTTAAGTTTTTGCATACCCACACCCCCCCCCCCCTTGAAAAAGAAATTTCTGGATATCGACCCTGCTTATTGGAGAGAAGAAGAAAAAATTATTTGTGTGCTGTAATGTTTTTTCCATAGCACTAATACTGCCTGACGTTTACTTGAAACTTTTCGTTGCCAGTCACGCTTTTCGGCAATTTTTTTTTTCAAACAAGCTTAATTTCCCGCTAATTTTAAGGTGTTTTTGGTAGCTACCTAAGGAACTAATCCTTTAAGGATGAGATTCCTCCTCCCTTTAACTTTACTATTAAACTAACGGGATTGAAATTGCTTGGAAAGTAAGACCTACCCCGTTCATAAAGTTACACGTATCTAAAAGGATATAAAGTCAATAGAATGAATGAAAACAAAACCACTATAGACTTATTTTACATATACTCTACTTTAAAAGCCAAACACATTTAATGAATTTACTGAAAGATGGTCTGGGTTAATTCTGTAACAAAAATGGGAAGGCCGCAACGTGATTTTTTCTAAAACATAGTTGTTGAGCTACAACGGGGAATATATTGATGTATGCTTTGTTACTGATGAAAAGCGCTAGCTATTATATGAGATTAATTCAAAAAACTTTTTCCACAAAATAAGTTTTTCAAAGAAAAGTTAAGAACTCCATTAAACCAAAAATGAGAAAAAATTAAATTAATTAATCCACCAAGCTTGAAACTACCACAAATGAGCATCGATAAATAAATGAAACCCAAAACGAACAGAAATTACAATAAATAACCGAGTCAAACTCAAAACAAGCAGTTTACATGAGTTGGGCTCAAAACTCTTATGCCTTCCCAAGACCAGAACATAATTTGCACTCTACTGAGAAAGATATAAATGCTTTTATTTTTATAACTTTAATAAATCAAATAATATTAACCATTTTGATTACTAAATATCAATATATGTATATTAAACTGAAAATGGACATTCATTTGTATTTTTTCAGTAAAGTACAAATTACGTTGGTGCCTATGATGTTTGAAAAGTCAAATGGGACTGTTCAAGAATAGTAGGCTAGTTTTTTAACGCCCCACTTTATCCCCTTGACGTAAGGAAGAATTAATGTTGCTATAGTGAAAGGTTTCTTGTTGCGATTTATCACATAAGTAGTAGGTTAACTTATACTTTGCGTAGGTTATGTTCCATCCTGTATCTAAGTTATACTTTGCGTAGGTTATGTTCCATCATGTGTTATTTGTCCCACTTTTTCGTTCCATGGCACTTTTCCATGGCAGATTACCAGATTGATTATTTGGCAGTGTATAATGTGGTCAAACATGTTTTGAGAGTTTGGTCGTAATAATATAATGTCCTCAAACAGATTTTTTTCTGTTTTTGTTGTCAATTGCACAATGAATGTATGTCATGAGATTACGTGTACATTCTTAAAAAAAAAACTGATATGATATAAAGTAGTCAAACATGTTTTGGGGGCATGCACGAAATTATGTAACACAACCGAACCGTTTTTTCGAGGTAACATCCGTTTTTTCTAAGCCAATCAGAGAGTGGAGGTTACTCCATAAACGATAACATGATTGGTGGTTGGGATTTGAATAAAAGAAATGGTTTTCACTAAAATTCATATTATTAAGAGAATTGAATTCAAAGAGAATAGTTTATTTGAGAGGATATTAGTGGAGAGAAAATGAGTGGTGCATTTACATTATTGGAGATTAATGATGGAGCTGACAACAGCAGCAACGATATACGAGTACCCAATGTGGCTGTGGAAATAAACACTGGTTGTAGACTATGCCTTGAATGGGACACTATGTATGCCCGATACTTGATATCATTAAGCAAATTTAAGCAGGAGGAGCAGCTATGTTTTGCGGGAAAAGTGAATATTCTCCATATAAATAAACTTCGGTCAGCATTAGATGTCCTATCAAAATATATTGATGAGAAAAAAATGCATCAGTGATTATTATTATTATTGTAATTATGTTAAATAAAATTGTTTGTAAATCAATGGTATTTTTTTTTTCTTTCTATATTAGACTAGCGTATATTTTTTAGAGTAGAAAAAAAAAATTCTGGTTAGTCTGAATTTAGTTGTGAGAGAGTTAGGACTCTAAAAAATGGATAGATTCGAGAAAGAACGAATCATGAGGAATCTAGTTCTTATGGAAAAACTTTGATTCTAGATGACAATTTTCTAGAGCTGTCTATTCAAAGGAAGATATTTTCTCGGGGAATGCTTGTCGATATAATGAAAACTGATTCTCCATCATTAGACTATTGTATGAAGCTTCTACGTCGTGGTCCAAATGCATTTACACAATTTATTGATATATTGATCACAACACGGCAAAATGATATTGTGGATATGCTTTTAAACAATAGTTTAGAAATTTAGGACTTTTTTTCATGAGAAAGATGGTGCTCAAGGATGATTTACTCCTCTCTCTCCCTCTCTATCTCAGACAATTTTTTTTGTTGCTACCTCAGTTTCATTATTGCAGTAAGAGTGTCAACACATGACGAAATGTTCCATACATGTCCGTTATGTATGTACACACTAGGCATCTATTCATCATGTGAGAATTGCAGAATGATTGAGGAGTATGATGAAAAGTGTAGATTAAGCAACCCCTATAAATTGCATATTATCCCGGTATGATTGGAAAGAATCCTAACCGTGATTTTAGTTTATTGCTACGAGATTGGTATCGTCGAGGTTTTAGATTGTCCTGGGAGGAGGACCCAGGTCAACGATTCAACTGTTGGAACAACAAAAGAATTTAGTTTCTATGGCACTGTTGTGAAGACAGTGGGTGTTATGATTATAAGCCCACTGATTTTTTTTTGGCTGTGACGGAATGTGATTCGATACTTGAGGACACTGTTTTTGAAATTGCTTCAAATAAGCAAATTGAAATATGTGAATTCTTTAGAATGAATGAGATTAGTATCATTGACTATACAAAGAGATATGACAAGAGTGAAGTCACGCTCTACTGTAGAAAATATGACCCTGACATTGCACTACATCAGAATCGGTACACTGTGAATTCAGATAATCTACCTGCACTAGTTGTTGTCGACAAATACCTAGTAGTGGATGAAATCTAAAGAGTAGAAAAGTCGTTTTATCATGTATATAAATTTTTTTTATTAATAAACAATTTCACATACATTTTTAGAACATTTTATTCTTAGGGCACTAAAATCAATATTAAATACACTTTTAAGTATATTCTCTACTAGAAAGTCGTTCAATCGAGGTAAGTCAAGGTAGATGTCGAGAAACTGCTTGTAGGTGTAGCCATGACATCTTAACATGAAAAAGAGTAGCGCATGAAAGCCACATGTCTTAATCGTTAAATCCTGTACTCTTCATTGATTTTGAATAATGGTTTTCTCCCTGCTTTCAATAAATTTGCTGATGTATGGAGCGTAGAATTTATACGATAGGCCAAGAGGTTAAAAAAATTCAATATTCTTCGCTGTTTGAAAGATGCATAGCCAATGACCTGTTTCCAAAGTCGATGGACTGATATAAACAATGATTAGGGTATTGTTAACAATTGTAATTTTTTCAATGAATTCCGAAGTCATAAAATAGGACTTGTACTGGGAAATGTATGGATACATACTATATACATTGATTACTTGTTTTGTGTTCATGGTGCAAAGTCTAGTGTAACATTGCCGTCTGGTGTGATTTCACAATAGGTTTCAAATATACCCAATGATATTAGCGTGATACTCTCAGTCAGAGAATCGGCAAATGTACACTCTAAACGTACATTCCCATATTCGTACTATAGTTATATCCTATGTGCCTGACAAGTCCAAAATAATAACCCAATGATTTTTTGAAAACATCGACTAGATTAATTCTATTTTCAAATAGTTGAGAGTTATGACCCAGGGATTTCATGATAAACTCGTAAAGATTTTTGTAGGATTTTTGTCACAAGACAGAGTTAATAATTGAATACTATTAACTTTGCACACGAGACTATATAGACCGAAAATATTAAAATCATGGGGGGGATTTAGTCCAGGATCCAACGGCACTGCCACTCTTCACAAAGGCCAAAGCCAATTTTGATGGGAATTCTCCATTGATAAATGATGAATTGCGATAGCTGAGAGAGCCGGCGGCAATGTGAAATTGATTGATGATCGTATGAGGGACAAGAAGTTTAATGTTGTTACCATTGGCTCTTAGCTTTTCTACTGCAAATGCAATGAAGCTCATAACCTGTTGTTTTTAAACGTTGATAATTGCCGATGTGATAATGACATTTGCATCGGGTTCTGCAGGAAGTGTTTTTCTCAAAATGAAATTCGATGGGGACATCTGTAACTTTATGTCAATCTTGACGTTGGGGGGGTAGCCATTGGGATATATTGAATATCTCATGATTTTATTTTCCAACTAGATGATACTCCTGGGTCACTGCAGTAGTCAACTCACCGTCAGTATCAACACCTGGTCAATATTCATAGCCCAATGATTGTCCTCTCATCTCCTTGTACGCCTTTGGCGTCATCATCATAAATTGTATGTAGCTTGCTTAGTTTGATAAATTATTGCTAGTGCTCACCAATGTTCCATTAATAAATACATTAATTTGTTTGAATAGGTTGTGTAGAATACAGTTTTCATAGGAGAGACCATCGCCAGCATTTGGAGTTGAATTATCTGACTCTTTCTTTACCGTAACATTTAAATCAATAAATGTTGATGACAAATCAATGAAATAGTCTTCATTGGAAAATATTAGAAAGTGTATATTTTCCGAGAGGGGTTGTTAGGAGTGAAATTGTTCTGAGTAGCCATACTTGACACTGAAATAAGCATTTTCAGCATTAAATAGATTCAATGAGGAACTGATTGATGGATATGATTGCTTGTGTGGGAGATAAGTCATCTTAAGAGAAGAAATCCTTCTTTGATCTAACAATCTTTTTCTTTTTCTTCTTCTGCTTATTGGTCTTCCTTTTTCTATTCCTAAAAAATTTTGTTGATGTCATTTGCTTCCTGCCTGGGTGGAGACTGATGAGTGAATGACGTGAACGTATCCTTTTCAATCCCTCCCCATTTTGTCAAAATTTTAGTTGCTCACCAACGGCTCTTGCTGAAGATCTAATATTTTCCTTAACACTCTTCTTGAAATTCTTGCCCAACCCCCAGTCCTGTAGTGTTGAGGCAGTAAAATTTGATGCAGCAGGTACAATATATTTTCTGGCAAGGGGTAGTGCTGAACGAAATAGCCTAGCAAACCAGATTCCAAGACCATAGCCAGACATTGTAGTACGCCCCTTGTAGTAGTCCAATCCATTGCCTATTTGACGTGGACTCAAAGCACCAACAGAACAATCGATATCGGGACAGACAAATAGAATTCTCCTATTGTTTATTTTAGGTGATTGTGCTGTCGTTGACAATGGGTCGAAAATGACATGTAATCACTGCTAAGCCTTTTGTTATTGCTAGAGGATCACCCAATTCACTTCTTAGTGTTAACTGGCAGAGTTCCAAAAACGAAGTGTTTACAGGAACATACTGAAAATGCTTTATATTATAGTGATGAACAAGTTCATGAGATGTTTTTCCTTCAAGAACACGTAGGAGGGGGACATTTGAATTAACCGACTCTCGATGTTTCCAAAAAGGATGCATAGAGAAATATGCAAGAGTCCGAGGAAAAACAGGGTGGATAATCAGCAAAAATAACTTGATTCATCTCGTAAACGGTGCCAGCATTTTTCCCATTGATCATATTCTGTTTAAAGCCAAGTACATCTCTCAGATTATCATTGAGAATAATTATTTCAGTGTCAAGAGGTGAGCTAATGTAAATCCTATCTTGTTCCAATGAATAA
The DNA here is from genome assembly GCF_049724085.1 of Artemia sp. Qi Xiang Cuo. Taxonomy (NCBI): domain Eukaryota; kingdom Metazoa; phylum Arthropoda; class Branchiopoda; order Anostraca; family Artemiidae; genus Artemia; species Artemia sp. Qi Xiang Cuo. Next base: position 25,489,705 of record NC_142804.1, on the reverse strand, counting down.
TTAAAATGGAATGTACCATTCCTACGATACGAGATTTTCCTATTGATTGTACGACACAAATGTCTCATATTATAAAATTTAACATCTTTCAGATCGACAGGAAAAGGTTCGCTAGGCTTAAGTTCTTTGGAACAGTCAGATTTGAATTACATCAACCCATCCATTTCACCGACAAGTTATCAAGCTTTCATGCAATAAACTAACCACTTTTTAAAGATTGCAATAGCATTCTGGAGACAGTATTCGACAGAGGTCAAGGTATATGCACCGTCAAATTTAATGGTAGGGGAGAGTTTTGTCCAAAAATCACTTGTCGTATTCAAGTCATTGTAGAGAGGATTGGAAACGTTGGACATGAAAGTTACACAGAAATCATGGGGCATTGTCAATATCTTCAACACCGATCCAAGAATCAAAATCAGAGTTGTATCCTAGACACCGAACAAGTAACTGTTTCTTGCCCCTGCGACTACGTGTCTTTAATTTCTTTTCAATTTGATAGATTTCACTAGAATTTTTAACTTTTTGTAGTTCATAGTCATAAAAGACGCCGAGAATCTCCTCATCTTTGGTATCACGCAAACTATAAGTTATGGGTTTGGTGTCTAGGATTTTCGCCACTTTAAAAAGTTCTGTGAACCACAAGTAATTCCGCTTTTCAAAAACATTAGTTGTTCTATTAATTTGAACAGTATCACCAACATTGAATTTATTTTTCTTCTTGACAATCGTTCCATTGGAATACTGTTTAAGAAAGGTGTCAATTGTATCATGATCAGAATGATGAAGTTCCGTCGGCGTAGAGTTGGACAATGATCGATGAGGTCGTTGATTTTAAATCAACATGATTTTATCTAGATCATGAATAAAAGCCGATGTATTTTTCAATGTACAATATCTGTAAATTAAAAGTCGAATAGTTCTTATCAATCGTTCGGCCAATGCAGCCTTTATAGTATTGGGACTATGAAAGCGCAGTGAACTATACTTCTCTAGAACTTTCGCAAGATGGGGATTAACAAATTCACCACCGCGATCCTTTTGAATTTTTTTTATATGAATCCTGTTCGAGAATAGTTTCAATGGCCTAAGCAACTTCAACACCTCTCTTTGATCGCAATGGAATTGCATATGCATAGCGACTAAAAACACTGATTGCGAGTACACATTTTGCCGAAAGCCGAATTCAAAATGAGTTTATAAATTTCTTTTTCGGCTTTCGTCTGTGCTGCAGAACGTTTGTTGACAAAAGTGTCAACAAACGTTTTCAGATAGGGTTTTTGACTAAACTGAAGTGCTCTGTGAACCTTTGTGACGTTGAAACCGTTGTTGCACATCCATTTTAAAGCAACATGATGTACAACTATGTTTTTTTTTTGCCGAAGATCAGCAATAAGTTTTTGTTTTGAAGGTGACCAATGCAATCCGTCCACCTCAACTAAACGCCTATTGCGAGGGCTCAAAGAGTCCTTAGTTAAAGGTCTATTGATGCACGGGAAAACAAAATCCTTTACTGAATCATGAAGCTCGACTGGTTTCTCCCCATCAATTTCAAATAACCGTCCAACCGGACCATTCTCCTGAACACTGTCAAGGTTGGGGAAATGGGGAGCTTGAGGGTCATTGAGCCATTTATAGTCACCGCAAGGTAGCGCATAATGGGACATGGCCGAGGGGTAGAGAGAACTCATATCAAGGAAAACTGCATCTGATTTTATCCCCGCGTTCTCTCCTGTTGGATCAGTTTCCATACTACGATCCCCTTGAAAAACAAAACAACCCCTCATCGACTTTTTAATGAACAGGTGCTGATCAATGTCTGTGATTATCCCAATATTTTCCCCACTAATTTTTAGAAGTGGTTCATCACTAGATGAGGAGATTAAAAATATTAGTCCAAATCAAGATTAAATTACTCATATATTTTGTCTGTATTTTTACACATAATGTCTAACAGAGTTAAAACGTCACTCGACAAATACTTTTTACACCCTCCCTCTGCCCAAACTTGTTAGCAAAACTGTATTCCTCGGGGGTGCAATTACGATCGTATAGACTGTCGTAAAACGATTCAATTGAAGGAATAGTTTCATCAGTAAATCTCAACATTGAACAATAATAATCATAAAGATAGAAAGCCTTGACCGTTAACAAATCATAAAAATCATTTGGAAATTGTTGCTTGAGAAGGGGGAAAGCATTGCAACCGTCATCGTTTTTCTGCACTTGAATTAATTCGCTCAATGATTTGGGGAAAAAACTATAGGAATCTAAAAAGCAAATTTTATTCGTGTACTCAACGCCGGCTTCAACATATTTCCACATAAATTCCAAAATAAGCAACTTTTCCGATGATTTAGGAATGATTTTGTAGGAAAAGCTGTCTATCACCCATGCATCATCATCCACTGTTCCATTTCTTTGAAGACGTGCCAATGCTGGTAGCACATACTTCAGATCGTAGTTAGAGTTATGTATAAAAACTGGAAGAAAAAGTTGTTGTTTAATTTTTAAATTACATGAATTGTGAGCCCACCCCCAAAATTTAATTTTTCCTGTTGAATTGGGATCAATAAGGTGGTCGTGATCCTGCACAACGTCTTTTGGGGCAAGAGCACCTCTACAAACCCAGCAAATCGTCCCCTTTTCTAACGCCAGTTGCTCTTTATCTGACCATAGCATTACGTAGTGGATCTGATGCAATCGTGAAATTGCGCCATTTGCTGTTTTTATTAAGGATATCAATAGCTTTTCCATGCCGCCCTCCTCATCCATAGCCAAAAAAAAAACTCTTCCAATTGCATTTTATTGTTGGAATCGCGACGGACGTGTGCATAGGACCACGCAACTAGTTTTTGTTCCTTGACTATATTTGGCCTTGATGGGTCTGATACCTCAACTAGTCTTGTTTCACAATCCTAAAATATTTTATCAACTTGTAGCAGGGAATTTTAGAAATTTTTAAATTGTAAAATATCTTTGCCTTCTGGCGGCATTTCAATTCTTTGATTCCCATGAATTTTCCAATGGTCCATGTGGTCTGAGAATGTTCGATCAGATCTGAATTGGGAAAGGAACATGGGGCAATAGAAACGCTCCCCTTTCTTCACACCTTGAGATACGGGTCGACTTATTGCTGTAAGGGGGGAAAAATTACCATAGGAATTTAAATCTTTGGGAGGCTCGTAAATAACCCATACCCAATTTTTAACATTATCCACCATCGGTATCCTCACTGAATACAAAACCCCTTTTTTATTTGGCTTTTTCCCCCATCTACTAATTCAGTGTCATACTGGAGAACAGTCACCCCCCCCCAAAGATTTTCATTTGTTTTCTCAAGTAGACTAATTCATTTCAAGGACACCGGACACTTCCCCACTAAACAATCAAAATTTACTTTAGGGAATTTTTTTACCACGTTGCGAGCAAGTCCATTGAGATGTTTCACTGTTGAATCTTCTTTTAATGTTTTATGGGCTCCTGCTAAAAAGACATATTTAAAGCATTGCAGCCCTGTGTCAAATCTGAAACCCTGAACCCCTCCTGTGGCAGACAAATCTAGGTGGCATTTTATTTTTTTACCCCCCGCTCCCTTTAGAATAAAGTTTTTTTAAACCTACTGAGATTCAGATCCATGTGTTCAATATAAAAGATGGTGGAACCACTACCTCTCTCGTTAAACGTGTCCAAAGTTGTTATCAATTTATTCACCCAGTTAAAAAATTTGTCCTCAAATTTGTTTACACCTGGGTAAAAAGTCTGGTTGCCAGTTGAAAAATGAAAATAAAAAATATCCCAAGATGTTCCCTTTTGTAAATAAACTTTTTGATTCACCGATGCTTTAGCCCCCCTTGACCCCCCCCCCAATTTCTGAATTTGAATCTCAATTTGCGCTCGAATTCTGTCGATGTAGCTATGGAGAACATTCACAGGGTCTGTTAAAATAATGCCCTCGTTTTCCTCCGGAGGGTTAAAATCTACCCTATACGTTTGCAAGTGACCTAGAGCAGATTCTAACAAATAAAATTCACGTAGTTCCGGGGACATAGCACTATTTTCATGTCCTGCACCTGTTTGTACAGGATCCAATTCACTAATAGTAAAGTTATCGTTAAAAGTGTCTCCAGAAAAATTAGGCCCGACAATTTGCATAAGACTGTCCATTTCTTCAGCTGTAAATTGAAAATCCAGGGGGATATCAAATAACGTACCTTCACTAACATCATCATCCGGCGAGAGGGGACAATTACCCGTGATACTTTGAAATCCCGGACCAGGGAAGGCAGAAGTTTTCACAGCTTCCCCTTGAAACTAGAAAATGAATGGATTAAGTTTTTTTTTTGACGAAAGTTTTATCACAATTATAACACACTTTACTTTTTTCTTTTTGCTTATAGCATTATTTATCAAACGAATGCATAATAAATTACAAATTTTTGCTTATAGCATTATTTACAAAACAATCCATAATAAATTACAAATTTTGTTAATAGCACACGCACACATGCGCACACACTCACACACACACTCACACTTACACACACTCACTCGCACACGCACACGTTCACACACACACGCGCACACACACACACACACGAACACACATTCACACACACACACACACACACACACACACACACACACACACACACACACACACACACACACACACACACACACACACACACACACACACACACACACACACACACACACACACATACACACACACAGTCACACATGCTCACACACTCATACATACACACACACACACACACACAACACACAAGCGCACACACCCACACATGCACTCACACTCACACAGTTACACGCTAAAATATTCTTACAGGTTGAAATTGCGTTTCTAACCCCTTAGCCTATATCCTATTAGCCTATAACGTGCTGCTGAAACAGCGTCACATAGAAATGCGCTGTGGAAACAATTTATGCGATTTTTCCTGTGCTAATATCTCTCGTTTCATCTAAGATAAGAAACCTCCTGTAATTTGAAACTCTCACTTAGTAGCGAGTGAGCGATTAACATTCAAATTTATACCTGCCGGATTAAAATTCAACCTTTCCCGATGGGTTATTTTGATAAAATGATTAAATATGCGCGAAGATAAGTGCAAAAACATATCTTAGTTTAAGAACGCTTGTTCAACCATCAAGTGTGAAATAGTGATTTGTTTATATAGTTAGTTTGTTTAAAGAAATAATGGATTTTTGTATTAGAAAACATCTTGCTTAAAAGAGAAATTAGAGGTAAAGTTTTATAAATCTATAGAAAAGTATGATAAGCTATTTGCTACTTCTGTGTTATAATCATTCTTTTATATACTGCTAATTTGGTTAATGAGAGAAAATGAAATGGGATTATTATAGAATAGTTTAGAAACAAATTTAAGTTTTACTCATCAAAAGTTATGCGCTTCAGAAAATTTACCTTATTTTTGAAAATACGGAAAGAAAAAAAATTATATATATGCTTACAAATTCTGACTGGGCTTCTACACCTGAACTCCCTGGCAAAGTATGAAGGGGGTCAACCTCACGATCTTAAGTAGACTGGGCTGAGGCATTATGAGAAGTCGCCCACTCTCTTTTCAATTTCCTCCCAGGTTGCGTAGAGGTTTGCGCAGAGCTAACACTGGCATGAGAGGCTCCTGGCATTAAAAGTTGCGTGGTCATTGGCTGGTCCAGAGCATGTATAATTGAACCAGCATATTTGATAATGAAAGGCCTTGCAGCTTGCATCAATGTGGCTTCGTTCCATCTTGGTTTCTTTTCCGGAAGGGGGGTAATTGCAAGAATCTTTCTCCACCTTAAAAAAGAAGAAAAATTTAATAATGTAATAATAAGCCCTCTTTTAAAGATAAATTGCCCTCGACCCCCATGTAACTATACCCCCTTTAACTGAACCCTCGTGCAACTCAACCTCCCCTTTTAAGCACTTCAATTTTTATAAAAGCCACTTAATCATCTGTTAAACCCTTTTTGCTTTCATCAAATACGTCTCGTTTAATTTGGCCAGAAGCAGAAAACCGGTTTTAAAATAGATCAAGAACAAAGTGTGGTCAATATAATAGACAAGTACCCTTTTTTATAATTATAAAATAATTTCGTAACTAAGGGTCTATAGAACGCTGATTCTCGGAAGATTATTAATTCGTCAACAAATCTAGGGCTGTACACAAAAAAATTCACATTGCAAAAATGAAATTTTGGAAGTTGAATTTTCCCAATCACAAGCAGGACCGTCACATGTGAGGGGGGGGGGAGGGGGAACCCCCCCCCCCAGTGTTTTGTTCACTCGGTAAGAAAAATAAGTCAGTAAAAATCGTGGTGCGAAGCGCCACAATTTCTCCGGTGCCGCTAAAATTCTTTGTTCAGTTCAATAAAAACACGAGAATACTGACATGTCATATACAGAAATTTTGAACTTGGTCGGTAAACGTAGCAGTTTTACCGACTCCTACCATGATTTTACGGGTGGTGCCACAATTTTCTATTTGGTTAAATAAACAGTGTTAAAATAGTGACATGATATGCACCGAAATATAAATCTCTTTTGGTAAGTGCCGCGGTTTTACCGACTCGTCCCGTGATTTTACATATTGTTTTCGGAATGGACATTGTGCTAATTATTGACAAAAACAGTCGGTATAAATGATCAACCCGCCGGTAAAATTTCCAGCCCCGCCCCCCCCCCCCAAAAAAAACAACTTTGGCTAGTAACGACACTGACCACAAGGCGAACATTAATTCATAAATGAATGGCTATCAGTAATATTTGAGCCTTGAAAAACATGCATCTACATGCACGTTTTGGTATTTGTTAAGAATCCAGTAGTCACGCGAGGAAGACCGTAGCAAAAAAGACCGAGATGCTACAGGAAAAATAGGTTTTCTATGCCTTGTGAGGCGTTGCTCAGTCCGTGACAAACAGTTAAACTGTTGTTTTTTAGGGTTGAAGGGACAAAAAAAGATACCTAGGTTAGGTTAGATTACGTATTTAATATATACTATGTTTACTCCCCCCTTAATGTGCAAATATATAGCCCAAATTTGTTTCTGAACTATTATATTTTCATCCTATTTTGTTTTGTTTTGCTTCATTAGCATTAACCAAACTTCACTTCTCGCGTGACTACTGGATTCTTAACAAGTACCCACGTTTTACTTTAAAACATGCATTTGTACCCCATACGTGCCCCAGAATAGACAATCCCCATAATATCTATGAATTTTTGTAAAGTAGTCTATGCAGTTATAAACAAACGACGAGTTGGTGAAGGGGATGGGCCCATGGCCAACTAAACATGTACACCAAAAACTTGTATGATCCTGATTTCAACATTAAATGCTAATTTATATTTGTCTTAGGTTTCATTTCTTTACTTGTAGTACTTCCTCTTTGTTCCAGGCTTGGCTCCTTATTTAAGCTAGTTTTTGCGCGTTTTCAAGTTTGAAATTCGGTCTTAACTTTTCGAGGAAAAAAAGTATAAACTTAAATTCAGGTTTTTAAGTTAATTACATTCTATACACTAAATAAAATTCAGATAATTTACGAAACGCAAGTGAGAATAAAAATAAACAAAGAGACTTTCGAGAAGAAGAGGAATTTTTGGAAATAAAGAATGAAAGTATACTCACATTTAAAATAGAAATATCCATTTTTTTCAAAGCTGAAAGTGTGTAGTGTGCTATAACCACTGTGTTAAAACACAATGAAGATTAAATTCCAAAGAATGTACATTTTATGATATGTTTCAATTACGAATTGTTCAGCAATTCTATATGATTATCAGCCTAAGCAACAGGTATTAGATCTAAAAAAAACCCAGTCTGGTTGAAAAAAAAACATTGAGTTGAAACAAATTTTTTCGGGGAAACCCCCATTCATACTGCTATCTTTTTTGCAATGTTTATGAACAGGCGGGGACTCCCTAAAAATCTAAACCTGACTATACCCATCAAACCAGACTATACCCATCAAACCAGACTATACCCACCCAACCAGATTATACCCACCAAACCAGATCCATAGGTAAATGCACTGGAAAGGTGTCATGGAATAGATTATACCCACCAAACCAGATCCATAGGTACATGCACTGGAAAGGTGCCATGGAATGTAAAGTGGGACAAATAACACAGGATGGAACATAACCTACGCAAAGTATAACTTAGATACAGGATGGAACATAACCTACGCAAAGTATAAGTTAACATACTACTCACATACAAAATTCCTGGTTTTTGTTTTAAGCTAAAAAAACTCGATTGACTTTGAACAGCAAATACGCTAAATGACAGGTATAAATACATTTTGCTCCAAGCATTGTTATGCAAAAGTTAAATCATAATATAAAGAGTGGGAGTTAGGGATGACAGGCCTGTTTAAAGTTGGTCGATATTCACGAAATATCTTCTGAAGACAATTTTGACTTAAATCTATATTAGAAACTGAAATTTGTGTTAATCGGGGTGGTAATATTTTATTGATTACTGAACTGAAAATTTACTTAATTACTTAAAAGAAACAAAATAAAAAAAATATGCATTCGAATCAGCTCTTTCTCAAAACCTAATACCAATGGTTAAACACGATCATCCTCGAAAAAAAATGACAAACAAGCAAAAACCAATAAATAAGCATCCGTGATCATTGTCTTTGGTAAAAATACAAAATTTCTTGTTTGTAGATGGGGATCACTGTATACTGTAGCGTCTTCAATTTCCAAATATGATATACATTTCATACCACGCGTACTTGCTCTGAGCAAATACGTCACAACCTTAGCTTAGTTGCTAGTGGTCGGACAAAAAAAAAGGGTTTTCCATAGGCTTCTCGTGAATGTGTACATTGGAATCGCGCGTGCGCAAAGGCGAAGTATGAATATTATGAGGTTTTAAATGTGTTACACCTTTTTTTTTAACAGAGAGTAAAGCCTTTGTCGATACTGTATTATGTTCTCGCTACTGTGATAGGAATAAGGAATTCCAGATACGTCGAGTTTAGTGGTAAAGACCGCACAACTTTTTTTGGTGAATTCTCCAATTTCAAAAATGTAAGCCAATTTTTCTTACGGTAAGAGCTTTTGATTCTTACGTATTAAACTTGGTAAATTAAATAAATTTAAAATAAGCAAAAAGTTGATCCGTTTGATGCATATGCTCTTTTCAAAGAAATTTTATCTAAAGATTCTATAACCTTTGACAATGATCACTCTACTTAACGCTCATATTTGCGAAGAGTTCGATGAAAATTGAGATTAGTCAATGGTACTATTTGTAAGCCAGAAACTGGACGAGTTTTAGCTAAATCAGAGAATGGTCTCATACAAAGTTTAAGTGGTCAAGAAGTCTATATTTACCTCCTTTAGAAGGAACATATTCTCATCAAGGAATGATGAGAATACTTTTATCTAAAGATTCTATAACCTTTGACAATGATCACTCTACTTAACGCTCATATTTGCGAAGAGTTCGATGAAAAATGAGGTTTGGCAGTGGTACTTTTTGTAAGCCGAGTTTTAGCTAAATCAGAGAATGGTCTCATACAAAGTTTAAGTAGTCAAAAGTTCTATATTTACCTCCTCTAAAAGGAACATATTCCCATCAAGGACTGACGAGAATAATTTTGGAATTTAAATTGCATTACCAACAAGTAATGTACTGCATATTCGACTTTGAAATGAAAAAGAAATAGGTAGTGTTGTCTAAGTAGCGACTATTGAAATGATTCCATCGTTATATTCTATTTGTTCACCATTTTAATTTTAATGCCTTACCGTAAGAACCAGAACCAACCAACTTTATTCAAATTGCTAACGGAGGTTAGTTAAACCTTCGAAATAAAGCAACGGATCGATTAGCCACGAATATAGTATAAAGGGTATTTGGACGCAGGCTTCTGAAAATCTCAACTTTTTATAATTTTCCCAATAATACCTGATATTTTCATTGATTGATTGTCCTGCATTTCTTATTTGCCCTCGTCCCCTTGAACAAAGTCCTGCGTCCGGGCTTAAGAGTGCTTAGGATTTACTTTTCTGATTGACTTTTGGCTGGAATTCCAGCATTTTCAACTACTTGTGCACCAGTTAGATTAACTGAAAAGAAGAATTCGCATTTTCTTATATTTAATTAAATATTTGTTGTTCTATTGTTAGATGAATAGTTACCTGCTATAATCCACTGGTATCGCTTTCCATAGATACCCATAGCATAAGCATGACAAAAGACTTTCCTAGCCCAAGAAGAATTAAAATTTCCAAGGATTATACGAACGTCTTTTTCTTTCAGTTTCCCCAGGGGCGTCACAAGATCATCAACAAAACTTTGAGATTCTGGAACTTCAATGTCTGAATGTTCGAGTTCAGATAGAAGGTGGTTATGCGCCTGGAAAAAAATAGCAATACTAAAATTAATAAAAGCATGATTTGCGGCCTATTAGGGATATGTACTTCAAGTCTTAGTAATTAGATAACCCTAACTGGCAGCCAGTCCATCTAAGAAGCAAGAAATGTACGGGACGACGTCTCTTACTAGTTTTTACAGAAAAAGCTTTCCAGTTAATAGCCTGATGCCAATTCTCCTACGAAAAGGTTGTGGTAATCCAGAAAATCCCAGGAAACAGTAAGTTCTGGCACCAATGAGGTCCCTCATTGCTTTTGAGTTTTTTTTTCTTTTTAACTAAACATATATTCTTACAGCTAGAGAGCCTAAATTTAAATTATGTTATAAAAATTTATAATAGGTTTTATAAGTTTCGAAAATCATACATTAGCTTTGGTTAAGAAAAACGCTGCATAATGTATATAGTAATAATGAAAATAATTTTATTTTTGCCCGCTAATACAAAAAAGAGAGAAAAGCGGAGTAATACAAAAAAAAAGAAAAGGAAAAACAAGAACACTCAGCATCAAAGGACAAAATTAAGCAGTCACTTCTTCATTCACAAGATCAGATGTAGAGGCAAAAACTTGAACAATGTTTCCGATCCCTTTTTTTCTGCACTTGTTTCCGTAGACGGCACAACGACAATTCGGTCTACCATATTTTGAGATTTTAGAACGAATGTGTTTCTCTCGTAGATAGGGTATCGAAGCAAAAACTTGAGGTATTTACAGTATACAGACCGGAGTTTTAGTCTGTCAGTTTGCGTGAACCAGGCCCATAGCAAAGATGTATAAAGCAGGTGAGAAAGAGCAGCCGCTGCGTAAAGCTTTGCAAGAATCTTCCTGTTCAAGTTAACTTTCGGAGAGACAAGCTTCCCGTAACGTGAACGAATACTCTTGGTAATTTTCTCGATTATTAGTAAACGAGAACTTATGACATCATGACCGTATCTTATTCCAAGGTACTTCATGGTATTTCCAGGGAAAATTTTCATTTGTTCAACGGTCACATATGTAGAGCCACTGCTTTGCTGCTTGCTTGTCGAGGGACAGAATTCCACGAACTCCGTCTTTAGTGCTTTGAACCTTAGACCGATAATTTTGTAACCAGTTATCAGGTGGTCAATTTTTTCTTGTAGAAAAGTAACGTTGCAGCTTAACATCAGCAAGTCGTCAGTATACGAAAGCAGGCTGAGGTCGCAAAGATTGATACTGTCCTCCAGCAACGTATCACTTTCGACTATTAAAAAGGGCACTAGGCCTTTCGATTTCCAATTGAATGATCACTTTTGGAAACGACAACGCTTTTACCCTAAATTAAAACCCTTACCCTAAGGTCATTCTCAAAGACCTAATTTCCAGAACTTTCTACTACGTTGAAAAAAATGACTATCTGAAAATTTTGATTGGATGTGTTTGGAGGAATGGTGGGCGTGAGAGGGGGGTTAGTTATGCTCCAATCACTTTCGACTATTACAAAGGGCACTATCCCTCTCAATTTCAAGTTGAATGAGCCGCTTTTGTAGTTATACAACAACTCTATCTATAAAATCTTATATGCCCCCAGGGCATAAACTACAGCCTTTTCCCTTGGGGCTCTCGGGGGTTTGTCATCCTTAAATACATAATTTCCAGAACTTTCAACTATGTTGAACAAAATGGCTATCTCTAAACTCTGATTGAATGTTTCTGGGGAAATGGTGGGCATAAGAGGGGGGCTAATTACTCCCTCCTCACTTTCGACTATTAAAAAGGGCAATTTCAATTTCCAATCAAATGAGCCTTTTTGAAAGTTCTCTAACATTTTTTGATATAAACATTAATGCCCCCAAGGCATTACTTACAACCCTTGCACTGAGGGCTCTGAGGGGGTTATCATCCTAAAAGACCTAATTTCCAGAACTTTCAACTACGTTGAACAAAATAAATATCTCAAAATTTTTATTGTATGTTTTTGGGAAAATGATGGCCGTGAGAGGGGCGTTAGTCGCTATCCAATCACTCTCAACTATTAATAAAGGCACGAGCCCATTCATTTTACAATTTAATGAGCCCTTCTGAAGTTTCTACTACAACGTTTTCAATAAAAACTTTATATGCCCCCAGGACATAACTTACGACCCTTGCCCTGATGGCTGTGGGGGGAGGGTTTGTCCTCGTTAAACACCTTATTTCCAAAACTTTCAAATACGTTGAATAAAACGGCTATCTAAAATTTTTGATTGAACGTGTTTGGGGAAAAGGTGGGTGTGAGAGACGGGGGGGGTTTAGTTGCCCTCAAATCACTTTTGACTACTAGATGGGTACTAGCACTTTGAATTTCAAATCGAATGAGCCCTTTTTCCAAGTTTTGACGACAAAACTTTCAGTAAAAACTTTATCTGCACCCAAGGATCAATTTACACTTTTGGTCGTGGTGGTTGCTAGGGAGAACTTTGGGACTAGGTGAATGTGAGAGGGGGGTTAGTTGCCCTAGAATTAATATTTACTAATAAAAATCGCATTAGCCCCTTGAATTTAAAATCGAATGAGCCCTTTTTCAAGTTTCTACAACAAAAATTTAAGTAAAAACCTTATCTCCAGGTGTATCTATGTGTATTCTCTCTATGTGTGTCGTCTCTATGTGTGTGTCGTCTCTATGTGTGTCTGGTATCTCTATGTTTATCGTGTGTCTGTGTTTGTCGTCTATATGTGTGGGTCATCTCTGTGTGTGTGTGTCTTCTTTGTGTGTTTGTCGTCTTTGTCTGTTTGTCGTCTCTGTGTGTGTGTGTCGTCTTTGTGTGTGTGTCATCTGTCTGCGCGAATCGTCTGTGTGTGTGAGACGTCTCTGTGCATGAGTGGTATGTGGTAGTGTGTCTTGACTGTGTGTGTGTGTCCTCTCTGTGGTGTTTTCTTCTCTAGTGATGTTTCGTGTGTTCCTTTTTTTCTCCACTTTTTGTATGTAATTTTTCTACGTTTGCAGTATCATTGTGTGTGTCGTCTCTCTGTGTGTGTCGTTTCTGGTTTATGTTAGGTTAGGTTAGAGGGGTTAGATGTCCTCAAATAATTTTTGACTGTTAAAAAGGATACTAGTCTATTGAGGTCCAAGTTGAGTCAACCCCCTATCAGGTTCCTACATCAAATCCTTAAATACTAAATTTATGTTCCCCGAGATCATAACTTATAATCCGTGCATTGAGGGTTGTCGGGGAATGTCCTCCTGAAAAATATATTTTCTATCAGGAAATCAACTACGCTGAACAAAATGGCTATCTCAAAATTTTGTTTGGCTGTGTTTGGGGGAAGGAAGGGTGTGGGGGAGGGGCTAGTTGCCCTCCAATCACTTTCGACTATTAAAAAGGCCACTAACCCTTTGAATTTCTAATCGAAATGAGCTTTTTTTTGAAGTTTCTACGACAAAACCTTCTATAAAAACCTTATATGCCCCCACGGCATAACTTAAAACCCATGCCCTGAGGGTCGTGGGGGAGTATCCTCCTCAAAATATATTTTATATCTGGAAATCAACTACGCTGAACAAAATGGCTATCTCAAAATTTTGATTGGATGTGTTTGGGGGAATGATGGGTGTGGGGGGCCTAGTTGCCCTCCAATCACTTTCGAATATTAAAAAGGGTACTAGCCCTTTGAATTTCCAATCGAATGAGCCTCTTTTGAAGTTTCTACGACAACGCCTTCTATAAAAACCTTAGATGCCCCCAGGGCATAGCTTAATAGCCTTGCCCTGAGGGTTGTGGGGGGAGTGTCCTCCTCAAAAACATATTTTCTATCTGGAAATCAACTACGCTGAAAAAAATGTCCATCACAAAATTTTGATTGGATGTGTTTGGGAAAATGATGGGCGTAGGGGGACTAGTTACCCTCCAATCACTTTTGACTATTAAAAAGGGCACTAGCCACTCCAATTTGCAATCGAACAAGCCCTTTTTGAAGTTTCTACGACAAATCCTTCGATACGAAGTGTCCGGGTATGGAGAACCAATAAAAAACAACACATTGTGCCAACATCGTTCTTTACTTAGGCAGCGCTATACTTAGCAGCGCTAGCGCGCTGCCTATGATGACACTTGAAGAGCTTTCTGGAATGTCTGCAAGCTCATGTGCAAGAGGGCATTAGTAATCATATTAGGGAGTATGCATTGTTTGACGTATTTACGACGTAACACCTTTAAATTAGGTGTTGTTTTCTTAGACCATACTGCCGTTCTAAGACGAACAAATAAACTTTCAAATCCATTTATTAGACGGTAAAAAATAAATCCATTTATTTAGACAGTAAAAAAACAGGCACAAAAGTCCAGATATTTTGATCACATATGCAGCGACCTTCTTCATTAGATATACTAAAATAAAAAAAAGTGTAGGCAGCCTGACTTGGCAATTTTATTCTAGTGAAACCTGCTGATAAACTGATGCAGATCAATTAATTTACTGAAACTGTACATTGCGTACATACTTAACATTTGATTGACTTCGGCAATTCCTGAAAATCTACTAAGATTTTCAAAATAAACACTAATTATTATTGTACAAGCAATGTCTTATCACACTTTGTTAATGTATTAAATGAAAGAGTTCTAATAGTTTGGAAACTTTGTAATTTAATTGACCTCTCAACAAAGTGAATATCTTAGACATCTGGGCCTGGTGTAAAAAAAATACATAGAACTTTGAAATCTCTTAATTTTTGTTATTATGAATAAGTACCCTTCATAATGGAAAAACAATATTTACAATCAATTATATTGTACAGAGATTAAAAATCATATTAAGCAATTATTTCATTTTAGTAGCTCTTCGACATTGATTCGGGGGCTACCCTTTATGAAAGTAGAATGAGACCAAAACAAACTTTAAGCTTGCTAATGCTTGACATGGAAGGGCCTGCTGATTAATAAAATTCTCTGTCTAGACTTTAATTGCCAGTCCATAGACAATCAATATTTTTTTTATTAGTGATAAGGAATTTTTCCGAAATCCCAGTCCTTCATGTTTGTTTATATCATATCCCTGGTATATCAGGTATCATCACTTGTATATCAGGTATTATTGGGAGGTAATCTACGGGGGTCACCACTTATTGGTGCAAAAATGGCGCAAAAAGGTTGCTACGCCACTTACTTGAGGAGGAGAACCCCTTGTCGGTCCAAAGGTTAGTGGTATTCCCGCGCATACTCCAACGGTTCCGATTTCTATCTGATACGCGTCTGTGCCCGATTTACAATATACCCTGCCTTAGGGTACTCTAGCGTGATCGAATGGTCCCAGGGGCCACTTTTAAGGCAAACGGTTACCTGTAATATTTCTAACTATCTCTTTAGACTCGACCTAGGCTGAAAAGTCAAAGATTATATAGTATAAAAGATCTTACTGTAATCAAGTCACGCTACAAAAAGAAACTAAAACAAAAAAGGAAATTTTTCCCAGCCCGCTCCGCCAGCCGCGTGTCTGCGACGGGGTGATGGGGTGGTAATGAATTTTTCCAGCCAATCCGAGGGCTTACTAAATTACTGGTCAAACATCCCCAACTGCACACTTAACCTCGTGGTCTATGTAACCAACTACGTAATTAGGAGGGCAGAAAATGGTGCCACCAAAATTAAAGGAAAATTAATAATTATTACTAGTGAAAGGAAAACAATTAAAGGGGCCAAAAGAAAAGAATCTGGGAAGGACATTTTCCTGAACAAACTTGGACCAAGGGTTCCAACAGGTATTATCACTTGGTGTATACCTGGTAGATCACTTTTCGTTAACTGCCCACTTTCGAAGCGGATTAAAGACGTTATTTACTCTGAACTCAATTATAGCGAGGATCCTGGGATTTGGTTATTGGTACCTTTCGCGATTCATAATCGTTGCCGGCCGATCATGGTTCGTCAACAGTAAAAGGCACATAATAAATTACTCTTTCTAGAAAAATGTCATTGACTGAACTATAACTAAAATCAAAGTAACGATTCACCTCTATCTCATTGTAAAAACCAAAACAGACTAGTCCTGAACATCCTTTTCTCCAAAGTATCACACTTGAGGAGGCTTCCAGGATCTGCTGCAGTGCCAGAGGAAAAAATGTGACTACTCCAACACAAATATTAGAAAGCTCTAGAATAAATCTCAAAAGTCTATTTAGTTGTTTTTCGGTGCTTTCCAAAATGCCCAAAACATTCAACTGTAAAATGCAAATCCAGCAAATGGAATAGTTGTCCAATAACTGCTGGGCTGACCCAAATATCCTGTGAAGACGAGTACAATCTAACTGGGGTGATGCTAATGTGCGAAGTCCCACTTCTTATGAAATTTATAAATATACGCGTTTTTGGGCTGCCACCCAGTCTCTGTGAGAGGCAAAGCTGACATAATTGTTTCAGAGTTGTATAAAAATGACTACTTTCATTTGTTGATGACAATCTATTATCCATTTTAGGGCAGAACTGAGGTAGATGGACATAAAGTAAGGATAGTTCAAATAGTCTAACAGTTGTGTGAGGCATTTGAAGGTGATTGGAGATCAAAAAATGATCCAAAGGCTTATGACCGAAAGTATCCACTGGACTTGCAGGCAAGTGGATGACTGAGACTGTTCATATTATAAGAAATTTTCCTACTAGGAAAGCCTACTTGAATTGCAATGGGATGTGACCGCCAGTTTTGAGTAAACTTATGACGTGCAATGCTCACTGGACTTATAGGCAAACCGGGGACTGAGGAATAGAAATCACACTGTCCTTGTTCTGTATATGGCTGGTACTCACACAGGCATATATGCCTTGTTTAAATGGGATTATTCACCAGTCACAGAAAGCAAAGTAAGCAAAAGCTTTCGGCACCCATATAGCTTTTCAAGGGTGTTTGGCAAGAATTAACGCAAAACATTCATCATCAATTCTGCTATTTATTCTGCAAAATAGATTCATTTGAGTGATTTCTTATGGAGGGCATTAGTCCCATCGGCACCCATCTAGCTTTTCAAAGGCTTTTGGCTAGAATTAACCTAAGACACCCATCATCAATCTGCCATTTAATCTGAAAATATATTTGTTTTTGTGAGAACATTTTTCTATTGAGGGCATGGGTCTAGATTCAATTTCTTGTGTTTATGTCATATCTCCTCTAAGCACCATACCAATAGTTTTAGAAGAGAGACCTGGTGTCCTAGTGACCCTTCACAGAGAAACAAGACAGCAGACAAAGGGGGGAAAACATAATTGATTGTTTCTAGCGGAAATTATTGAAGCTCTCCTTAATGGTATCATAGCCCTAGCAGTACCTCTTGCTAAAATAATTTGGTATGATGTATGGTCAAACACATTGGTTTCTTAACTGAATCAGTAAACACCCTGCCTCGGCAAATGAAAAAGCTGTCAAATACCAGTGGTCATTCAGTCTGTTTATCATGTCATTTGATAAAAAAAAAAAAAATATCAAGTGAAAATAAAGAGCAACATTACGACTTAAAAGAGTAGAAATTATTCTATATATGAGGGGGAACAGCCCCTTCTCTTAATCCCAAGTTATTTACGCTTAAGTTTCACTAGTGATTTAAAAATGTTGAGCAGTCATTCTTAAAGAATTAGAAAAAAAGTCCATCTTTTGCGTAAACAACGATGGGACGAAGAGGGGGCAATCCCTCGAATACACGGAGTGATCTTTGTTTATTTTAAGTTATAATGTCGCTCTTTACTCACATTTGTTAAAAAACTTTTTCATTTATTTTTATTCGTTTTTAATAGCATACTCAAGGTTATTCAAATTGCAAGGAGGCATACCTCTCCTCTTTCTCAACCAAATCCCACTCTTCAAATCAAAATTTAACTTTTGCTCATCAGTTCTTCGAAAAAAAGAGCTCATTTAGTGTGTTAACAATGAAAAAATAAGTCTTTCAAAGAAAATAGTCTTTTAAAGAACGTTAGACCAAAAACAAGCAGAAGTAAAGTCAAGTAATAATTAAAGCTTTTAATGAACAGAAATTCCTGCTCATAAAAAAATGAAATCCAAAACAAAACTATAATAAACAGTCAAAATAAATAGAAATTATAATAAATAGTAAACTCAAAACCCAGCTCTAATGGTGACATATTCATAATTTGCATACCTAAGTTTTGCCCAGGTATTAGATTCAAATAATCTGTTTTTTGTCGTCTCCTTTTCACTATCATTGAATACACCCTTTATAAACGTACCAATATTCTATGTTATTAAGTTAATGAGGGTTAATATGATTGTGCAGCATAATAGGTGTAACCTATCAATTTCACTCTAAATACTTCTTTATGTTAAATAGAAATGTGATACATAAAGCATTCTTTCCAGGGCTGAACAGTATCACTCCTTGGAGGATCGTATCTTCGTCAAAGCTGTTTTGTATCCATAGTCTAGTTCTGATAATCGTCTCTACCAATCGTTCCATAATGCTCTTGGGAAAATTTAGACATCAAGCCAAATGGTCATTAGGACCTTCTAGCCTCACTTCGAAAGTGAAAGAAACAGTGTTGGAAATGGTTACTCCTGGTAAATAGATAATGCATCCTAGAAGCACCATGTCTCCTCAAGAGAACTTTTCTCGTAATGGGCAAAACATAGCATTCTATGGGAATTATATTGTCTAAGATTTTCCTTTTGTGTCTTGTTTGTAGGTACTTCAGGCCGGATTTTTTTCTGTCTGTAGATTTTTTTCATTTATTATGTTTACTGTCTTTAATCAGAGGGCTGATTTGTATGTTTTTTCTTTTGCTCTTTTCTGGGCTGTTCGATCAGCTTTTTGTCTCAGTAATTCGTACTACAATAGTTATTTTCACATTGTTATTAAAGAAACATCCATACAGTGTTTCAAATTTTCTGACATTACTGTATGACATTCAGCCAATGTTTTGGTAGTAATTTAAGGACTAACAGATACAGAATAAAAAACTTCAGCGTAAAGAGCGAGGCGTTGAAGAGGGGACAGCCCCTTTCATATACGGAATAATTTCTGTTCGTTTTAAGTTTTAATGTCGCTCCTTACTTTCAGTTAAAAAAACTTGTTTTTTTATTTAATTTCTGATCGTTTTTTTTAAATAATGCAGGTTTTGATTTTGGCTCACCGTTCATGAATAATTAAAACAAAATTTGCATATGAATTTTACTTTTTTTGGCTAAATGGCTTTCTCGAAAGTTGTTTGATTTTATTTACGAACGTTTTTACTAGTAATAAATATACGTAACTTACGAATTAACTTACGAAACGAACTTCGATATTTGCATATTTTTATTACGTATATTAGGGGGATCACCCCCTAGTCAATACCTCGCTCTTTACACTAAAGTTCGAATTTTGTTCCAATTCTTTAAGAATGACACCTTAATCCTAAATGCCGTTAATTAGAATAAATAGCTCTTATGAAAATACTAAAAAGCTTTAGCTTAAAGAGCGAGGTATTGACTAGGGGGCGAACCCAATCACATACGTAATAGTTTCTGTTCTTTTATAAGTTTAGATTTTGAAAAGTTTTCAGTTGAAAAGTTTTTCAGTTGATAATTTTTTTTTTTAAATTTAATTTATGATCGTTTTTTTAAATAATACAGGGAAGTCCTGCACCCCCTTCATAGCAATGTCCCTTCCCCCTAGAAAAATTCCTTCATGGAAATACTTGCCACGTAACCCCCAATCCACCACCCTCCCCCACAACCAGGAAAATTCCACCTGAAAACGTATGTATAATTCCCAATAACCAATAATATATGTAAACATTGGGCAAAGTTCATAACTTGCAGCCCTTCCCCCGGGGACTGTGGGGGATTAAGTCATCCTCAAAGACATAGTTACTATATTCTTCGACCATACTGAACAAAATGGCTATCTTAAAATTTTGATCGGGTGACTTGGAGAAAAAATGAGCGTGGCAGAGGGCCTAGTTGCCCTCCATTTTTTTTGTCCACTTAAAAAGGGAACTAGAACTTTTAATTTCCGTTCGAATAAGCATTCCCAAGATACTAGAACCACTGGGTCGATAGGATCACCCCTGGAAAAAAACAATAAAAAAACAAAAAACAAAAACACGCATCCGTGATCTTTCTTCTGACAGAAATACAAGATTCCACTTTTTTGCAGATAGGAGCTTGAAACCTCTGCATTAGGGTTCTCTGATACGCTGAATCTGAAAGGGTCATTTTCATTAAGGTTTTATGACTTTTAAGGGGTGTTTCCCCTTTTTTTGAAAATAAGACAAATTTTCTCAGGCGCATAACTTTTGATGGGTAACAATGAACTTGATGAAACTTTATATTCTAGATCAGCATAAAAATCTAATTCTTTTGATGTATCTATTGGTATCACAATTCCTTTTTTTAGAGTTTCGGTAACCATTGAGCCGGGTCGCTCCTTACTTACAGTTCGTTATCGTTACCACGAACTGTTTGATAAATAGCATTGTATTTCAATCTGAAATTCATAACCTATAACTGAATGAAAGCATTTAATAAACATTGATAGTGTGTTATACCTTCGATCGCAATAAATATTGCACCTTTGACTGGTCAATGGTACAACATTTTATTATATGACGGTAAAAAACATTAGTAAGTAAAAAAAAACATAAATTATTTAGCAGCATTTGGACAATTATTAATTAGAATGCATCCTCTTTTTCCTGTTTTCTTTCTATCTGAGCAGCCTAGATGACCTTGAAACAAATTGACAAGGATACTTAGCTCAGGTGCAAAGAAATCACTCAGAAAAAAAGCTTGAGGGTTTTTTTGTCATAAATTTTGCTGCCATCAGCATTCCTATGCTAATATTTCCCATATTACCTATTCTAATGTTTCCCAGGGTCAATTTTAAAGATTTTTTGTTGATAGGTGCACCACCAGGTACTACTTGAGCAGCAAATCAGTCAGGTTGGTCCAATTAAAAATTATTTTTGGAGTTTCTGGAAAACTTCATTAAGAACGATGAGCCAACAGTTGCTATACCAGTAATTCTTCTGATGGACAACCCTGAGAGGGATGTGACCATACCAGCGATCACTTTGTCAAAATTTTCTGGGATACATTTATTATCATTTCTTCCCCATACCAGTCACAAAATACAGCCAATAGAAAAGTTTGTTTTTGGACCTTTCAACACCATTTATAATGTGGCAGTAAATAACTAAATGTTGACTCCAGGTAATTCGGGCAAGCCTATCACAGTATATGATGTCACATCTTTAGTTGGATTGTCTTATCCGAAGACCTTCTGCCCAACTGACGTTGTAAATGGCTTTAAGGTAGCTGTATTAGTGCAACTCAATGATAATATTTTCACAGAAGATGAAATTTCATCTTCAAATGTAACATACATACCACTTCCGGTTGCTGAAAATTTAAATCAGAATGGTGAGGAAACCTTGGAAGCCACTGATTTTTCATCAAAAAATGCTACTGAAGGCATCTCACCACAGATTATTAGACCTCATCCAAAGGCAGGATCTAGGAAAGATGTCACCGAAGGTAGGCAGAGGCAATTGATTGCCTCTCCGGGAACGGAAGAAATTGAGAAACGGAATACAAAAAGAAAAAATGGAAAAAACAGTGAAACAGTTATTTTAGGTTGATTTAACATGTAGGCCTAATTCTGGCCCAGATATTGGTGACGGATTGGTGATGGATGATGGATGGATAGATTGGTATTGGGATGGATTTGGTGATGGATGATAACGATGATTGTGAAACAGATTTTGCTGGTTTGGCTGATTTGGAAGATCAGGAAAATTTTGAAAGAAATAAAATTGCTAAAGGTGATTTTGTTTCTGTAAAGTTGGGTGGCAATAGGAATGTGAAATATTTTGTTGTAGAAGTAGTAGCCTAGATTTAGGTGAAAGTGATTTACAAATTAAATATCTAAAGAAACTTGTTGATACCAACTCCAATTGATTTGTAAGGAATGACCAAAAGGAGTATCACATTGATCAATAAGATATTTTATTGAAACTTCCAGTTCCAGTGAAAACCTCTGGGCTACTCGTCAAATGGAACATCTGCAATTTGATATTTATTTGTCAATAATTAATTTAGAATAGTTGATATTTACTTAAGAACAAGTAGTAAATGTTCTCCTGTTTCTTTTATTACTTATTTATGAAAGTAGTCAAAGGTACAACATACAGTATTCAATGGTACATGACCTATGTTGTACCTCTGATTAGTTGACATATATTTATGTGACCTTAATTTACTCTATAAAATGAATGCAACATATGTTCCAGAGATTAAATGTGTGTTTTAAGAGCTAGAGTTTGTTAGGAATGTAATAAATCATTTCATATTGAAATACAATTGTCGTAAAAATAGTTTTTTCAAAAAATGGTCAAAGGTACAACACTCTTCAGCCTGAATATAAGTATATAGCTTAACTACGAAACTGTTTTTGTTTTACTATTGTAGTAAAACAAATGATACATTAGCCTGTTTTATTTTTCCTAAGAGAGAGTAATAAACACCAGCAAAGATCAATGCCAATATACTACAACTTTTGCTAATCAGTTTTAATAGCTACTGCAACGACAACTTACTTCAGTCAGCATACTACAATCTAGTTAATTAATTTAAATGTTGCTCCAACAAGAACCCACTTCAATACTAGTACATTGCAGCATAGTTCATTAATTCAATGTTGCTCCGACAAAGAATAATTTGGTAATGGTAAAACTAAATTTTTTTTAATATTTAGAAATGCTCTTTTGATCCCAATGAATCGAATTATAAAGCAAATGTTCCCCTTTGCGGTGACGAAAAAAACCGTGAGACCTGTAAACTACAAAAAAAAACTCAATTTAGTTTTGCAGATACAGCACTTAGCTTATTCTCTAAACTTTGGGAACTAGCGGTTAATGTTATTATAACATTAATAGTAGCCAAATGAAATGTGCAGAAGCACTGTTTAGGCCTGTTTCAAATGGCTTTTTTTTAAAGTAAATACCTCGTTAGGTACGTCAGTTTCAAAGTTCCAGATACCTATATCTGGGTAGATACGAGTTCTAGATGTTAGCTTCCGCAATGGAAACTAAAATATCAGCAAATATCGATGCTATTTTTTTTTTTTTTTTCCTTTCGTACTCCTGAAATAAAAAAAGATCAGTCCTGGTTCTATCTTCTTTTTTTATCTAAGACTCTTTGCTTATTTGTAATCTAATTTGTCCCTGTTTCTCTATTATTCCTTCACTTTATTACCTATCTATCTTACCTCCTACTCGGCGTTCCATAGCTTTCCACTTTTATAATTCCTCACATACATAATTTTTTCTCTCCTAGTACATTTTATCTACCATTTTCCTAAAAAACTTTTTTTTCATTTATACGATCCTTCATCCATTTATTTAGCATACAAAAATGACAAAACTCCCACTCGAATTACCGATAGTAAGAAAGAGATGTTTTTCTAGACTATACCTGGAACATAGAATATTAAAATACAAATTTGGTATGGATGTACGGTACTCTACTTTAAAATACATACACCTTTCTTATAACACTTTAAAACACTTTTTACTATATTTACATAAATAAAATAAAAAAACAAAAATATAACGCCGTTTCTTTTTAATACATCATATTTCAAGACACTCTACTTACGCTGGGCCTTGCGTTGTTAGGTAGCTACAATAATCCTCAAAATAATTCCCATAAATCAAATACTTCACAATCCAGGTATATCGTATCCCCCTCAACATATAAAATAAATTCCACTAGTTTAAAATAAATTCCAAACAAACATTAAAAAAAAATGACCAAATCTAAAATCTATAATCTAAAATTCATAAAATCCAATACTATAACTATTCAATTAGATTGAAATCTTACCTAATAAAGAAACTTAAAAACACTGAACAAATACTGAAGCTAACCATTATAATCTAAAAATTCTAGTTAAACTTTAAAATCAAACACTTCATTAAAAGTTCGAAATATTTAACATAAAATCTGCTCTTATTCCATATACCAAAATTAAAAACTCCATTTTCTAATCTTCTACCTAGATCCTTATCACAAAATGAAAAAACAAAAATCATACAAATGTAAAACCTTAAACCCTATAATTTTTCCTTAACAATCCTTTTATTATTATTATTTTTTTCCCCTTTTTTTTAACAACACATCCTTGCCCACTAAGACACACAAACTATTCCCTTCTACTTTACACCGAACACGTTCTCAATTTTTCTTACATTTCATAATCCTTATCCTTTTCCATTCTGTATCCACACGATTTAATGTACACTATTGTCCTTGTATAGGCCTCATCATCTACTTTGAGGTACACAGCTTTCTCTTAATTAATTTCATCTTTTTTACCTGTAACACTTGCCAATAAATTCCTCAGTCCTGCTACATTTTTTTCTTGTTTTTCACGTTCTAAAATTACCTGGCAGTACGTTTCTAGTTTTTTCTCGCATAGCTTACAAAGTCCATTACTACCACTCATATTCATCTTTACTTTCTGTGGGTAACAAATTATGCATAAAGAAAAACATATGTTCTTTAACTTTTGGTGGCAACAGGCAACTTTCTAGTAGTATGAAACTTTTGTCCACCTCTTCTTCACTATAACTATCATTTTCAATTATTTTTAGTAGAGGAAGCTGCTTCTTTTTTTCATAATATTCCTTAAGTTTTACTTTGTCAATTTTCTCACTTATCTCAAGCGACATTCCTAATTTTTCTATTTCGTAAATTCCTTTGAATGCTTGATTATATTTTGGAGGATATTTCTTTTCTTTTCTTTTCCATATATCTTTTTCATATCGATGCTATGGGTCAGTGCTTCCACAGTCCCCGAGTTCCAAAGATTTTCCCCCAAAAAAATCTCGTACAAAAATACAAAGCTCAAACGTTTTTTTGACATTTAATCAAAACTGCTGGGTCGATGTTGGAAATTTTGGCGGTTGGCGTATTTCCGACAAACAGCTACGCTTAGAAAAACTGGCTGAGTGATGTTCGACAACAAGGCTGGGGGTTAATAACAGAAACCGGGGTCAGTATCGCAGCCTCTCCTGGGGGCTGTAAATAAAGAAAGAAGAGAAAGAAAGCGCCTAGGATTTTCGCTCAGCAGGGCTCATCGACATGTGGACACATCCCGTGAGTTACAAACTTTCTACCAGCAATGGGTTAAATTGCAGTATTAATCAGAACACCCTCATGGAAGGGTCCACTATAGGAATAAAACTGCGGCAGGGTATATTGTAAGAGAGCTGCGGTGGCCTCTTGAAAGGGCTGTCGTCACCCTGTCAGGGTACTCGCAAGACTGGAGACCTTGCGGTTAACTCTATTTCCAATAAACATCGATGGATCTCAGACCAAAAAATGTTATGAATACGGCTACGGCACTCCTGGCAAGCGACATGACGTCATTGGTATGGGTGTCGAGAAGTAAACAAACCAATTATGCTACAGCATTCCTGGTAGGCGACGAGACTTCGAATATGGTGCCAAAATAAAAAAAAAATCAACAAGCAGTATATTTAGGAAAACAAACAACAGTCATAAAGCAAGCAAAATCAGCACTAAATATTGGGTGCTGGAATCTCAGATCTGTCAAACAAGAAACTACGCAAGCTCACATTGTCAATGAGATAGGAAATTATAGCATTGATATGTTATGCGTTTTCAAAACCAGAATCTCTGGTTCTGGCGGTTCTAGGCGAACCCCCCCCCCCGGCGAATACCCCCCCCCCAAAAAAAAATAACCCCCCTCAGAAAATACCCCCCGCGGAAAATACCCCCCCGAAGGAAAATAACCCATCCCCGAAACATACCCCCGCAGAAAATAACCCCCTGCGGAAAATATCCCCCAGAAAATACCCCCCAGAAACTAACCCCACGGAAAGTCCCCCCCCCCCCGAAAAAAAAATACCCCCCGTGGAAATTAAGACTTTCCAAATTTGAGAATTTTATTTGAGTTTTATTTTTTTCATTTCCGTAGGGGGATGGAATTTTGGTACTTGTGTATTATGCGCCACTCACTCAAGTTTACGCTGTGTCAAATTCAAGAACACACTGGTTTTTTGTTAGTTTCTTCGTTACTTTAGAAACAAATTTGCGCTATAGATTAGGGGGAGGGAGTAAGCATAACGGGTCTGCATGCAAAATGTGTTTGGTACAATTATTCTGCATATTAGATATATAGATAAATATGTGTATTTTAAAGCCAAATATACGGCCACGAAGACATTAAAATAACACAAATGAATATAGTGAATGGGGGGGGGGGTGTCCAACCCCCCAAAAATGCCCTCCCCCACGAAAAATACCCCCCTCCCTCCTTTGGAAAGTAGCCACCGCGGAAAATACCCCCTCCTTGGAAAATCCCCTCCCCCCTTGTGGAAAATTTGAAACTTTTATTCGAGTTTTTTTTTTATAGTTTTGTTGAAAAGTGCTAAGGAACATGAAAAAGAGGAATTTACACACCGGAAGTATCTTAAAAACTTAGAAAAAAAACACAAATCCTTTAGGGTCGTAAAGACTCTCATATGATTTTCTGCAATTTTTGGCAGAAGCGGATGTCAAATTAAAAAAAAATTGAAGAAGAAAAACAATTTAGGCATACAATCATCAAAATTAAGCTAAAACATATGGCACCAAAAAGTTTAAGAAGTTTTGGCTATCCTGTGAAAAGATAGTTGGCTTTGGGAACCAACACATTCTAAATTGTTTAAGTTTTTACGGACAAAAGCCTTGTCAAACTCTACGAGTTTGTTTTTCTTATCTTCCAGGTGTAACTACCACAAATCACCATTAGCAAATAAATAAAACCCAAAACCAAAATAAATTATAATAGATAGCCTATTCAAACTCAAAACGAGCAAAAAGTAAAAGGAGTATGGCTTACAGCACCCATGTCTTCTTCATAACAGAAAATAATTTGCACTTTACTTTAAAAAAAAAAAAAAAAAAAAACCGTGTATTGTCAGTTTGATATACATATTGTGATATCTATTCCTTATAGTCTTGATACTTTAATTTGTTAAAGTAAAGAAGTGAAAACATTTAAAATGTATCTTGTTTTCAATAAAGTGCAAATTACTTCAACAAATAAAGAAGTATTAAGACTATAGTATTAGTATTATATGTATTAGTACGGCTTGGAAACACCTTTTTTTTCTATAGTTCTTGACCCCGCCAGGACTTGAATTTTCATTCCCTTCAAATAGTACAGCGCCCCAAGGAAGTCGTCCATGAAACTTTTGCCAATATTTTATATCTTGAACCATATTCTAAATATAATCTATTAGAAGCAAGAAGATTCCCCATTTTGTTGGCACGCGTTTTTTGTTTTTTTTTGTGTGTGTGTGTGTGTGTGTGTGTGTGTGTGTTTGTTTGTGTGTGTGTGTTTTTGTGTTTGTGTGTGTGTTTGTGTGTGTGTGTGTGTGTGTGTGTTTGTGTGTGTGTGTGTGTGTGTGTGTGTGTGTGTGTGTGTGTGTGTGTGTGTGTGTGTGTGTGTGTGTGTGTGTGTGTGTGTGTGTGTGTGTGTGTGTGTGTGTGTGTGTGTGTGTGTGTGTGTGTGTGTGTGTGTGTGTGTGTGTGTGTGTGTGTGTGTGTGTGTGTGTGTGTGTGTGTGTGTGTGTGTGTGTGTGTGTGTGTGTGTGTGTGTGTGTGTGTGTGTGTGTGTGTGTGTGTGTGTGTGTGTGTGTGTGTGTGTGTGTGTGTGTGTGTGTGTGTGTGTGTGTGTGTGTGTGTGTGTGTGTGTGTGTGTGTGTGTGTGTGTGTGTGTGTGTGTGTGTGTGTGTGTGTGTGTGTGTGTGTGTGTGTGTGTGTGTGTGTGTGTGTGTGTGTGTGTGTGTGTGTGTGTGTGTGTGTGTGTGTGTGTGTGTGTGTGTGTGTGTGTGTGTGTGTGTGTGTGTGTGTGTGTGTGTGTGTGTGTGTGTGTGTGTGTGTGTGTGTGTGTGTGTGTGTGTGTGTGTGTGTGTGTGTGTGTGTGTGTGTGTGTGTGTGTGTGTGTGTGTGTGTGTGTGTGTGTGTGTGTGTGTGTGTGTGTGTGTGTGTGTGTGTGTGTGTGTGTGTGTGTGTGTGTGTGTGTGTGTGTGTGTGTGTGTGTGTGTGTGTGTGTGTGTGTGTGTGTGTGTGTGTGTGTGTGTGTGTGTGTGTGTGTGTGTGTGTGTGTGTGTGTGTGTGTGTGTGTGTGTGTGTGTGTGTGTGTGTGTGTGTGTGTGTGTGTGTGTGTGTGTGTGTGTGTGTGTGTGTGTGTGTGTGTGTGTGTGTGTGTGTGTGTGTGTGTGTGTGTGTGTGTGTGTGTGTGTGTGTGTGTGTGTGTGTGTGTGTGTGTGTGTGTGTGTGTGTGTGTGTGTGTGTGTGTGTGTGTGTGTGTGTTGGGGCAATGACAGAGGGGTGTCTTAGAGTAGTTATAGTATGGTAGTGTGGGCTGAATAGCTTGTGTGACTTGAAGTAAAATTTTTCACAAGAAATTTCTGAAAAGTGTTTTGTGGGGAGATGGGGCAATGACAGAGGGGTGTCTTAGAGTAGTTATAGTATGGTAGTGTGGGCTGAATAGCTTGTGGAAACCCGAATGAGTGACTTAACATAAAATTTTATCAAGAAATGTCTGAAAACTGTTTTGTCGGGAGATGGGGTGATGACAGAGGGGTTTCTTAGAGTAGTTATAGTGCTGTACTATAGCGCGAATTGCTTGCGTAAATCCGAATGAATGAGTTGAAGTAAAATTTTTAAAAAGAAATGTCTGAAAACTGCTGCGAAACTTAAAATAAATTTTTTAACAAGAAATTTCTGAAAAAATGTTTCTGGGGGGATGGGGTGATTTTATACGGATGTCTTAGAGTAGTGTTAGTGCTGTACTGTGGCGTGAATTGCTTGCGAAAAATCCCGTATGAATTAATTGAAATAAAACTTTTAACGAGAAATGTCTGAAAAGTGTTTTTGGGGAGATGTGCCGATGACAGAGGGGTGTCTTAGAGTAGTTATAGTGTGGTACTGTGGGCCGAATGGCTTGAAATAACTCGAATGAATTACTTGAAGTAAAATTTTTAACAAGAAATGTCTGAAAAGTGTTTTGTGGGGAGATGGGGCGATGACGGAGGGGGTATCAGAGATGTTATAGTGTGGTACTGTGGGCTGAATTGCTTGTGAAAACCCGAATGAATGAGTTGAAAATAAAATTTTTAACGAGAAATGTCTGAAAAGCGTTTTTTTCGGGGGGGAGGCGATGACAGAGGTATTTCACAGGGACAGTAATAGTGTAACATTGTGAGGTGAAATGCTTAGAGTATCAAACACTAGTAAATAAAAGGGGGGGGGGGGCTTCTCTGTTTTCAAAATTATAGTGTTTCATGGAATATTTTAGTTTATTTTCGGGGGAAAATAGGTTGAAAATGTCCTAAGGGGGGTATCATGTGGAGAGCTGGTGCTAGTGTGAAAAAAGTGTCGTAGTGCCATTCCGCTCAGGACCATAAGTATACTTTTTATCGGTTTGGACATATGGAGCCATATGGTGATGAATGGGGGTGATGCAATGGCGGTGTTGAGTGTTTTGTCGAGCATCTTGATAGGGCGGGATTGCAAAAAACTTGAATCACGGGATTTAAAACCATAATTTTTATTAGGAAATAGCTGAAAAGTTTCGTGTGGGAGATGTAGCGATGTCATGGGGGTGTTTAATATCATCCATACTTTACCAATGTGGTATGCATTGTTATTGACTAGTATACTCTAAAACTTACAGATAAGGCGGGAGGTGTTAAATCAATTTTTTGCTAGAGGGGGAGTTAAATCTAACAATACTCAATGAAATATTGCATTTCGTTAAAAAATTTTCAATAATACCTCTTAATATGGTTTAAATTTATCGCTAATATCAGGTCAACCATGGGGGTGGGGGTGGGGGGGGGCAGTGTCACATGGGTGAAATGCCATGGCGTTGTGGAGTATTTTGTGGGGTATTATGATTGAATTGGGTTGCAAAAAACTTGAATAACGGGATTTAAAACCATAATTTTTAATATGAAATGCCTGAAAAAGGTCTTGGGAGAGATGATGTGTTGTCAGGATTGGGGGGGGGGAGGAGTCATTTAATGTCCTTGCGGGGTGGACTAGAGCTTAAAAGTTAGGGTGGAGACATTAAGGAATTTTTTCCATGTAAGAGGTGAAAATCTAACAGGTACCCAAAGAAATGGACATTTTCCATAAAAGCTCTTAATATGTCTTAAATTGCATCTAGATAGCAACCTTATCCCTCCAAAACCCATGTCTAATATCACTCCCCCCTCCCCTACCCTCCGCGATTGTAGGCTAGAATCCCTGATTTTCTATAGTAGATGGTTCTTTTTGTGTATATTAACGATACGGCTTTTTCAACTTTTATTGTTTGTCGTGTTTTTTTTTGCTGTCTTTTTTCTATGTTTTATTGCTTGTCAATTTGTTTTTATTTACAATGTCTGTGTTTTTTAAGATTTACTGTTTGGGGTGCGTCTCTCATACCTAGGTGTTTATACAAACACACATTTCCCTTTATTACTAGAAATACCTTGAAAGCAAATGTCCCCCCCGGAGTGTATCAAACTGGGAGAGTAACGCGTCATTCTAACGAGTGCCAAAAAATGGGGAATCCTCTTGCTTCTAATATATTATTTTTAGAATATGGTTCAAGATACAAAATATTGGCAAAGGTTTCACGGACGACTTGCTTGGGGTGTTTTACCATTGGAAGGGAATGACCATTCGAGTCCTGGCGGGGTCGAGAACTATAGAAAAAAATGAAAGGTATTTCGAGCGAAAAATGAGACGCCGAAAAAGGAAATGTCTTGAGGCTTTTGGGCGAAAAATGTCAAAATGGTATTATCTGGTAGTGATGAATGCGCCGTCCATTCGTAAACTTACATAAAGTGTGTACCGCCACTGAGTTAATTAAAAAAGAACGCTTTGTGGGTTTCGGGCGAAAAAAAGCATTCAGTGACAATGTTGCACAATAATCTCGTAAATTGTGAGCTGTAGGCGAGGATTCTCCAATGGGTTTCTGTTGCAAAATACATATCTGTGCGTTTGAAACGGGGTAAGTCGTATGACGTCATTAGAGTCCAGGGGTGTGTGTCATGGAGTCTTGACAACTGTGTTCCCTTTAATAGAACCGGTAACCGCATTGCGTAGGTGTGACGGCTTGAGGGGTCGGTACCTCCACTTATCTGACCCTTTAAAGGTGAGGGTGTGTCGTGGGGTGTTACATGCGGTTGAAAGGGGGTGTGTCATGACGCCTGAAGGCTGCCGAAGAAGTTCACCCGACCTAACCTAACCATTGAACTCTGACATTGAACCCTTGCATGGGCAGCAATGATGCCATCTAGAAACAGATGCAAGGGGCTAGAAACTTCACTTATTATTAAAACTTGTGTATATACGGACCACATTCCAAGTAGTTAAAACACCTGGAAATTTCGCCTAGAAACGGGGTATGCGCTTGGAATCTTGCCAGCTCTACGCTAAAAATAGGGATGCAGTGACGTCAGAGGGCATACGCTTGGAACCTCTGGGAAAAGGGAGGGCATGTACTTGAAACTGGGGAGGGCATGTCCTTGAATGTATTATGGCCCCACTACTAGCAAACTCGAAGAATTTGGACAACGCTTTTGTCCGTAAAAACTTAAACAATTTAGAATGTGTTGTTCCCAAGGCAAACTATCTTTTCAAAGGATAGCCAAACATTTTTAAACTTTTTGGTGCTATATGTTTTAGCTTATTTTTGATTATTGTTTGCCTAAATTGTTTTTCTTCTTCATTTTTTTTTTTTTGTTTTTGCACCCGCTACTGCCAAAAATTGCAGAAAATCATATGGAAGCCTTTTCAACACAAGTAGATTTGTGTTTTTTTTCTAAGTTTTTAAGATACTTCTGGTGTGTAAATTCCTCTTTTTCCCGTTCCTTAGCACTTTTCAACAAAACTATAAAAAAACTCGAGTAAAAGTTTCAAATCTAGAAACCTTATTTTCCAAGGGGGGGAGGGTGTTTTCGACGAGGGTATTTTCCAAGGAGGGGTATTTTCCACGGGGGTTACATTCAGAAGGAGGGGGGTTATTTTTCGTGGGGAAGGGCATTTTTTGGGGGGTTAAACATCCCCCCCCTTCACTATATTCATTATGTTACTTTACTGTGTTCATGGTCGTATATTTGGCTTTAAAATACACTTATTAGTCTATCTATCTAATATGCAGAATAATTGTACCAAAGACATTTTGCACGCAGACCCATTATGCTTACCCCCCCCCCCCTAATGTGCAAATCTGTAGCGCAAATATATTTCTAAAGTAGCGAAGAAACTAACAAAACACCGGTGTGTTCTCGAATTTTACACAGCGTAAACTTGAGTGAGTGGCGCATAATACACAAGTACCAAAATTCCATACCCCTAGGGAAATTAAAAAAAATAAAACTCAAATAAAATTCTAAAATTTGGTCCACGGGGGGTATTTTTGGGGGGGACGGGGGTATTTTCCCCGGAGGGTATTTTCCGGGGGCTATTTTCCGGGGGGGGGGGGTATTTTCCGTTTGGGGTGTTTTTCGGGGGGGGGGGTGTATTTTCTGGGGGGTATTTTCCGTGGGGGGGGGGTATTTTCCGAGGGAGTATTTTCCGGGGGGTATTTTCCACAGGGAGGGGGTGTTTTGCGCGGGCGGGTATTTTCCGGGGGTTATTTTCTGGGGGTATTTTCCGCGGGGGTATTTTCCAGGGGGTATTTCCCGTGGGGGGTATTTGCCGGGGGTGGGGGGTAAACGCCGGCCACCGGTTCTGGCATTACCGTAATGTTAGCTTCCGAAATGCTATAGCAGTTCCACTTTTCAACTTTTGAGTAGATGATAACTCGGGACTCCGTGACTTTGTTTTCAGTATGATCCAAAGAACCAGAAAGGCACTTCCTGAGTGGAGACCTATTTCTCTGAGACTGGTCAGTAATGGGCTTCAAGGAAGCCTTGCGAATGTGTCCATTCTCTCCAAAAATTTCCCTACTCGTGATGTCATGGCTGCCACTAAGGATGTATTATGGATTTGCAGCAAGTGCCTTTTTCAGTTACTAATCAAGACTACCGGATTGCTACTGAAGCCTTAACTGAAAGAATTGGTCCGTCTGATAAACTACCACCTACACGGATAATAAGATGGCCAAAGACTGGTAAACTACGCTTTGATGAAGCATATTGTTGTTACCAACACCATGTTCCAGGACAAGCCAAGTCATCTATTGGCACTCCAATGACGATGGTACTGAGGTCCAAACTGACTTCATTCTCATCCACCAGTGCTGGAGAAGTTCAGCATTGGACTCACGGTCTTATATTGTGTAAACAAAAGTTCAAAATTAGGGTCCTATCACAGGCTTACCGTTACTACGAACCGTTTCAATGCCCTAAACTTGATCGAGGAGGAAAACAGCGACCCGGAGCAGAGATGCAAGACCGACAAAACAGTGATGAGCGAGACTGCCGAAGAGATCCTAGGCCGAACAAAAGTAAAACTACAGCATTGGATTACCAACAAAATCCTGTCAAAGTTGGAGATCAAAGGAAAAAGATGAGCAGCCTAAAGATGTTACGAAAGAGCTGTGTAGAGAGGGCAAGCGCTCTGCTCGTCTAGACCACCGCGAAATGTGGGAAGAGATGGCTTTGTCATTAGATAAAGAAGCACAGGCACATGATACCCGCATGTTTTACCAGATTCTCAAGGAATCGGTTGGTAAGAAAGCTGCAATGTCCAAAGTTGTCGAAGACAGATCAGGAAAAGTCCTTAGCTGTCAGAAGAAGCGTTTTGTCGGATGGATATATCAATTCAATCCATAGTTAACCCATTCTTATCATCAGCTCCTGGTGTTTTCCCTCGCAGTGTTCAAAAAGGGTCTTATAATGTCAATCTGGCCGTTTCAACAAGAAGGGAAATTCTCAAAGGGATGAAGGCCCTGAAGAAATACAAATCTCATGGCCAAGATAGTGTCCCCCGGAACTATATAAATAGTACCTCAAGCATCAATGCGGAAAAGTTTCATGCTATTCTTGAAGAAGAATAAAGGACCAGCATTTTCCCACATGATTTGAAGACATCAGTTGTTCACCTATTCTATAAGAAACCTGATAAAACTGAGTGCAGAAATTACAGGGGGATAATTCTAATCGACATTTCGGTAAAACAAATTTGTGATTATTCTACTTAACCACTTTAAGGGGACAAAGGAGAAAAGGACCTGTGAAAACCTAACAGCTTTCATCCTGGTAGAGGCTACATTGAGAATAGTTTTGCAATTCAACTCAATATCCAGCAGTTTAAAATGTATAATTTTGCTCATGATTCTGATATTCCTGGAATACGTTGCTGCCTTCGAGCCAATCACTCGCCTAAAACTTTGAAATATTCTAGAAAATGACGGAATTCTCCGGAAATTTGTCGAACCACTTAAGGCATACTATGAGGTGTCAGTAAGCCGAGTTCAAGTTTACGGAGAAGAGATCAAAGAATTCTTGAATGAGTTCTGAGTAAAACAGGCTTGCATCGTGTTTTCGATTGCTGTATTGATCGGGTGTTTGAGAATGCCATACCTTGTCATCCAGGAGCTCAGAATGGACACCAACTTTAACTTGAAGTCGGAACCCTGATAATGTCAGAGTCCTCTCAGACCCAGAGAAAGCGCAAACTATGCTCGATGATGTGGGGACATGGGCAGATTGCATTGGCCTGAAAGTCAGCACAGGAACGACACAATTTATTGCAATAAACTACCGTAAACCGAAAAACAATTTCGGTTTACATTCGAAATAAAAAGTAAGTAGTGTATTAAATAGTGTATTAGTGTTGAATAGTGTAAAAAGTGTGCGAAATAAAACGGGAAAATACAAACGTACTACAGTTTTCAAAAATCTGTCTCTGCTGAACTTATTGAAGCTTAATCTTTGCTCCTGTGATTATTAGAAAGTTGCTCAGCTCAAAAAAAAAAGGAATTTTTGGACTCAAAGACAGGGAGGTTTTTTTCCAATATAGAATCATGGTCCTTGGTAAGTTGGTGAAAATATTGATATTCTTGCTTTGATTTCTGATAAGCATCTGAGGTCAAGGAAAATGCTTTCTAGAACCAATTTGATCTACTATCAAATAAATCACAACTTAATGATTTTAAGGATAGGCTACAACCAGCTGTAAGAAAACAGTCTTCTTTATCGATTATGTGTTTGTAACTTGTTCTGCTTGGTATAATGATTATTAGTTTATGAGATAGATTTCTGATATAAGCCACAGTACATGATATGCTGACGTCGATAAATAGGGAAATAACTAAAGAGAATATAAATGAACTTGTTCAAATTTATGCGGCATATTTGTAGGAGTACTAAAAGAATAAATAAAAAGAATAAATTAATAATTTATTCTACCACCAGATAATGGTTTTCATCTCATCTTGACTTATAATAATTAGATTAAGTTTAGGAGCTACGTAACCAGACAGATATTAAGGCCATAGACACTGTAAAATTTTGTTCCACTTTTCTTTGATGATAGTGGAAAACTCTAGCAGCTGTTAGTAGTATAGCAATTGTCGATTCTTCCCACCTAGACCACTCCATCAATTTACCCCATTTTCAACCGAATTTACACCATTTTAAATGAGAATCTGCAACACTTTTTAACAGTTTCCCTCATAGCTTTTGACATCAAAAAAGGTCTTGTGGAATGAGAATTTGATACATATCTTACTTATGTTCAATATTTTATATTATATTTATAATTTTCTTATATATAATAATTTTTATATTATATTTTTTGATACGCGCAGATATCCACCACTTCACCTTTATAATCAATAATGATAAGAAGTTTATTCCCATATTTAGTTTTTTACACATTTCATTACTTTAATTTCATATTCAATTCCTAGATCCAAATCTTTATTTCTAATAGTTCAATTATATATATTTTCCATTTGCATTTCGCATAAAAGCTTCTCCATTTATTAGTAAACAATTTTATTAAATTAACTTTCCAATCGAAAATAATTTCTATATTAACATTTCATTAACTTATAATTCTAAACAAGTGGTTAGAAACTGGTTGACTAAACTCCGTGGTGAAATTGGTTAGATCACTTGACTTGGAACGCTTTTGGAAGCCTGCAACATTTTTAATGATTTTATATGTCAAATGAAACAGAAAAAGATCATTTCAACTCTCATTACAGGCCAGAATGGCCGAGTTGGTAAAGCTCTGACAACCCAGCGAGGCTTGCCTCAGAACCCAGGCTTATGTGAGATCACCAACACCAAAAAAAATTGATAATATCCTGGGGGAGGGGTTTGCAAAATTTTTTAAAATTTCATTTTGATTTTTACTTTATGTATATTCTATTAATTTATCTATATTTTAGTTAAAGTTCTGAACCTGGAACTTTCAGTTTCTGGGTTCAAGCGCAGTAGCCGGCGAATATGGCAAATGATACAGAAAATGATAGCAGCTTTCTTGCCACGAATCTCATTCGATTAAAGAAATCTGGGAAGAAATCCGAACACGCGTCAGAAGCCGTGACGCGATTGTGTCTGACATCTTGTTTAATAGAGCTTTATTACAGAAGCTGGTTTGACAAGTAGTCATTTGAAAAGAATTTTCAGCTGTTAAAATCAAACCTTAAGACAATGTCGCGTTATTTGGTTAGATGGTGTATGAGTAACATATCGCGTGTAAAGCTGTAGGAAAAAGATGGTTTGTATTTTTAAAGTTTTGGAGAATATAGTTTGGAAAGTAAGAAGGGTTTTATTTATTTGTTAGACTTTACAAACATTACACAATACTATAACCATTTAATTTTACATGTTTCAAACATTTTTCACAAGGAAAAAAAAACTGTAATATTCATCAGATAATTTCGGAGACCACTCTGCCTTTCCATAACGATAAATAAAAGTTCAAGTTGGGATAAAATCCTTTTAATAGACAGTAATTTTCACAAATAGTGATAAAATTTCGCAAAAAAAGCTATTTCGGTCAAATATGCAGTGACCGTCATCAATAGTAAAACTAAACTACAACAATTTAAAACAATAGTTTATACACAACATAGAATAAAACTACACATTGTTTAATAATTTAATTCTTTTCAAAGCAAAAGCGGAAGCTAGTCTCTTTTATGTTCTTGGATCCGGTTCATTAGTATTGAATGAACTAACACTTGGACAGAGGTTAACTAAATTGGGTAACCTGAACTTTACTCTGTCAGATTCTATTAAATTATCATAGATAGAGTTCAAACCAAATTCACCTTTGTCACGATTTAAAGCTATATTCTTGAGTAAAAATTTTCTTAATTTCAAAGGTTTCAAGAAAATTTTGTTTGAAATCCCGGTCCCTAGAAATCAGAGACATTATCTAACAAAATAAAATGGTCTAGAAAATTAAAAATATGTTCCGAAAGGGCTGAAGTGAAATCTTCAGACTTAGAATCTGGCTTTAAAGCAGATGAAATAAAGTCATTATGCTATAATAATCTCATTTCCGAATTCTTGTTAGTACGTCTCATATATGAGCTTCCGCAAGTACATGGGATCTGACAGACCCACTTTGAGAAAAGTACCAAAAGAATTATTACTCTTTAAAGCTAGCTTTAGACCATTACTCTGTAAAATTCTTTTAAGTTTTTTACTAGCCCGGGTACATATGATAAGGAACAAAAAACAACCTTCTCCAACATCCTTCCATACATCAATACTATTTTGGCACTTTCGAGCTTGTTCCCCCCCTCCCAAGAAATAAGTTATTGCTCAAATTACTGATTTAATCATATATTTGAATAGTAACAAATTCGATTTGTCAATAAGGGATGATAAGTTCGTCTTTTTTAAAGAATTGACTTTACTTTTTGCAGTCTCTGATAATGACGCAAAAAAGTAATAACTTTTGAGGAATTAAACACTATTTACTAAATTGAATAAAAACTTCGATTTCAACTAATTACCCCTTCGCCTTGTTTTTGGCAAAATTATTCAGTCCCAATAAAAATAATTTTTTTGCTAAATCCAAATAACAAAAAAAATAAAAAAGTATATGTCATCAAATTTTTTAAATCCCTATGGACGGTGTTAATCTCCAATTCATGGCCCTTCAGACAGGAAGTGCAATGAGGGAGGGGACGAGGGGTCACTCATTCTTTGCTTTTGTGCGCCTTGTTTACATTCTCCAGCTCTCTCCATGTATCTATTTAGAGCTGGTTAGGCTCTGGCTGAGCTGACAGAGCCACGTCACTCAACCCTGTTCAAACCAAATAGCCAGTGACACCAAGACTCGAACTCCTGACCTATCGGACTAAGGGCCTCGAGGCTAGCACACTGACCACTCGGCTAAGATGGCTCTGCTAGGAAGCTATTACTTCAAATAATAGGTTCAATAAACTCGAAATTGAAGCATATTCAGTATTAAAAATTTTTTTTCGTCATAAAACCAACACTTTTTTCATTAGTATATGGCATTAAATTGGACAGGCTGGATTTTGTCTACCGTTTGGTCAATAAAAGAAAAGTTAAATAATTTCTATTCCTCTCTTTTCTCCCCGGTCACTTTATTTTCACGGCTTAGAAACAGCTGGACCTTATTATCAAATAATGACACTGTCTTCTTGTTGACCTTAAATGAAACTAAAAAGCAAACAAAGGCCTCATGGCGACAGATCAGTGGTTATGACAAATAACAAACATGCTATAAAAAAGAAAAGAATATTATCAGGAGCAGAGAAAATTATGAACAAAGGCAAGTTTAGTTAAAAATATAATAATAGCAATCCAAAGATTTGAGAATTATAAAACTGTTGCTATAGCTCTTTAAAGCTGTAAATAGTACTTGGGTAAAATTCTAGCTTGCTCGTTCCAAATCTTTATCAAAATCTTGTTTGATCAGTGTTGAATAAATAGAATCGAATCACAAACCTCTGAATCACAAAGGCTGGTTAATTAGAATAGATAGCTCTTTTGAAAGTACTAAAAAAACTTTAGCGTAAAGAGCGGGGTATTGACTAGGGGGCGAACCCCCTCATGTACGTAATAATTTCTGTTCGTTTTAAGTTTTAATGTTGCTCCTTACTTTCAGTTGAAAAAACTTGTTTTTTTTTATTTAATTTCTGATCGGTTTTTAAATAATGCTGGGAAATCCGTTGCCCCCTTCATAGAAATTTCCCTTCCCCGAAGGAAACATCCTCCATGGAAAGATCCTCCCCCATAACCCCTCCTCCGACCCCCCCCCCCCAAAAAAGAAAAAAATCCCTCCTGAAATCTACATACTTCCCATTAGCCCATACTATATATAAACAATGGGCAAATTTCATAACTTGCATCCTTTCCAACGGGAACTGCGGGGCATTAAGTTATCCTCAAAGACATATTTATTAGATTTACAACTATGCTGAACAAAATGGCTATCTCAAAATTCTGATTAGGTGACTTCGGGAGAAAAATGAGCATAGGAGGGGGCCAAGTTGCCCTCCAATTTTTTTGGTCACTTAAAAAGGGCACTAAAATTTCCGTTCGAATGAGCCCTCTCACGAAATTCTAGGACTACTTGATCGATATGGTCACCCCTGGCGAAAAAAAAGACAGAACAAATGAACACGCATCCGTTATCTTTCTTCTGGCAAAAAATACAAAATTCCACATTTCTGCAGATAGGAATTTGAAACTTGTATAGTAGGGTTCTCTGATACGCTGAATCTGATGGTGTGTTTTTCATTAAAGGTCTTTTAGTTCCATAAAGAGGTTGTTTCGCTCTTTTTTCGAAAACAAGGCAAATTTTCCCAGGCGCGTAAGTTCTGATGGTTAAGATTAAACTTGATGAAACTTCTATATTTGCACTCAGCATAAAAATCTGATTCTTTTGTTTATCTATTTGTATCAAAACTCTGTTTTTTTTAGTTTAGGTTACTATTGAGCCGGGTCGCTCCTTACTTACAGTTCGTTCCCACAAACTGTTTGAAACTCCTAAACGTTCCCTAAAAGTTTCATTTTAATACATTTAGTGTCATTAGATAAATTACTTGTAACTACCGTAATTTTAATACAGTAGCATTAAAAGTACACATATAGAGCCATCTGGCTAGTTCAAATATCCCCCACAACTTACCCTTAAAGGTATAAATTAATAAAATAATTTGTTCTTGAGAAATTTCTTTGTCACCTTTTTGAAAGTCCACATGCTTATAGTTTCTGTTGATTTATTTCAACATCCACCTAAATATCAAACAGTTCTTGGTAACGAACTGTAAGTAAGGAGCGACCCGGCTCAATGGTAACCGAAACTCTAAAAAACGGAATTTTGATACCAATAGATACGTCAAAAGAATCAGATTTTCTTTCTGATTTCAAATATACAAGTTTCATCAAGTTTAATCTTACTCATCAAAAGTTACGCTCCTGAGAAAATTTGGCTGATTTTCAAAAAAAGGGGGAAAGACCCTCTAAAAGTTATAGAACCTTAATGAAAATCACACCATGATATTCAACGTATCAGACAACCCTACTGTAGAGGTTTCAAGCTCATATGTACAAAAATGTGGAATTTTCCCTTGTTTGCCAGAAGAAAGATCACGGATGCGTGTTTATTTGTTTTTTTGTTTGTTTTTTTTTTCCCTGGGGTAATCGTATTGACCCAGTGGTCCTAGAATATCGTAGGAGGGCTCATTAGAACGGAAATTAAAAGTTCCAGTGCACTTTTTAAGTGACCAAAAAAATTGGAGGGCAACTAGGCCCCCTCCCACGCTCATTTTTTTCCAAAGTCACTTGATAAAAAAGATTGCCATTTTGTTCAGCCTAGTTGAAAATCTAACAAATATGTCTCTTATGATGACTTAATCCCCCACAGTTCCCAGGGGAAGGGCTGCAAGTTATGAACTTTGCCCATTGTTTACATATAGTATTGGTTATTGGGAACTATACAGACATTTTCAGAAAGGATTTTTTTCTGGTGGGGGGGATGGAGGAGGGGGTTTCTTGGGAGAATCTTTTCATGGAGGATGTTTCCTTGGGGCAAGGGATATTTCTATGAAGGGGACGCCGGATTTCCCAGCATTATTTAAAAAACAATCAGAAATTAAATTATAAAAACCAATGTTTTTTCAACTGAAAGTAAGAAGCAACATTAGAAATTAAAACGAACAGAAATTATTATGTATATTAGAAG
This sequence comes from Artemia sp. Qi Xiang Cuo, assembly GCF_049724085.1. Taxonomy (NCBI): domain Eukaryota; kingdom Metazoa; phylum Arthropoda; class Branchiopoda; order Anostraca; family Artemiidae; genus Artemia; species Artemia sp. Qi Xiang Cuo. The sequence goes on along the minus strand of NC_142804.1, from coordinate 25,448,159 downwards.
GTTCGCCCCCAAGTCAAAGGGGGCGAAAAAAGGGGGAATTTTCCATTTTTTGCCAGAAGAAAAATCACGGATGTGTGTTTATTGTTTTTTTTTTGTTTTTTTTCCCAGGGGTAGGGGAGACCAGCTCACCTTCACCACGGCCCAGGTTCGTCATTTCAAAATTACACGAACAAATAGCGTTCAAAACCAAGGAAACTTTGCCAATGGAAGAGCCATCTAATAGCGATGCTTTATTAGTGCAGAGAATTTGCCTTCAGCTGTAGGTAATTCTTTTTAATAATTGGTATTCTTTTTCCTGAATAATTCTATATTTTATGTTTTAGAAAAAAAAGCTATTCAAGAGCTATTTTAAAAGATTTGGTAATTGTCTTTTACCAAGTATATCTCTCAGTTTATGCTACCACTCTCCTCAAAAGCATTTGGCACCATCTATCAAGAATTACAGATTAGATCAAAACTTCGTGTACATGACCCACTGCCCAAGTTCGCCACAAATTTCCTACTCAGGTTCGCCAGGCTAGGGTACGGCGAACCATGGCTGGCGAACCTGGGCTAGTGAGCTTTCATTTTGTTTTCATTGTAGTATTTTGTTATGTGTTGTTGTACTGTTCTGTATTTTACTAGTTCTGTATTTTTCAGAAATATTGTGCATTTTACTAGTAATATTCTGTATTTTACTAGCCCATCTAAATGAAGAGTTGTTACTGGCAATAATAATAGGATAAAAACAATTGGATCGAGTCGATTTGCATGCCCAGAAGTTGCGACATTGATTCGAAATTTAAGAGTTTGTTATGTTGATGTAACATTCGACAAAGAATATTGAGGCAAAACGTATTACCTTGAGGTTACTACGTAAAACAGACCTCTTAAAATTTTATTTGATCTTTCAAGTTCAAAACACATCATATTTCTGATAAAAACAAACTGAGCAATCCAACTAACATATTCTAAAAGATTGAAGTAGTCATTGTTGTTTCATTGCCAAAATAAGTAGGTTATACATCATGACAAAAGACAAGGCTGAAAACTTTGAAAAATTTAAGACTGGACATGTAGGCTAAACTTCTTCTGCAAAAGTCTTCAATGTTACATCAAGCATATTGGTGCACTATTCTGTATTTTATTAATAGTACATTTTCTTTTGTTTTCAGACATCATGCGAACGCCAAAGCCTGCTACAGAAAGGAAAAAAAGGTACGACTGAACCAGAACTGCTTCGTGAAGCTGTGCTAGAAGTCATTAAGAAGCAAGTTCCAAAGGCAACAGCTTCGAGAAAATACCAGATTCCTCGTGCAAACTCACGAGATTATGTGAAAAGAATCAGTAAGAAGGGCCTAGAGGTTAGAAGTTTGCCTCTCTCTTTTTTTCACCACGATACGCCAATCGTAAAATTTTTACCGACGAACAAGAACGGGCTCTTGTCAAATACCTGCAAATAATATGCCATATGCATTATGGACTATCACGACTCGAGCTACGTCAACTTTGTTACAAATATGCCACGCCGAAGCAGCTTAAAATTCCAGATTCATGGACATGTGGTGAGAAAAATCAAGCTGCGGAGAGGATTGGTATCGGGTGTTTATGCAGCGACACCCCGAGCTTACAATCCGACAGGCAGAAGCTACCAGTCTGGGAAGGGCTACTGCCTTCAACCGCTTAACAGTTCAGCAGTTCTTTAACAATCTTCAGACTCTATACGATCGTCACTGCTTTAGCCCAGAAAATGTTTGGAACGTCGATGAGACAGTATTATCGACTGTTCACAATCCAGGCACTGTGATTGCTGAAAAGGGCTAAAGCCAAGTGGGAAAGGTAACGTCTGGCGAAAGAGGGCAGAATATCACGCTTTGTATCTGTGTTAGCGCTATTGGAAATACAGTTCCTCCAATGATGATTTTTCCCAGAAAAACGTGCCCTGATATCCTACTAAAGCGAGCTCCACCAGGGACCAATGGGTTCGGAAATGAAAAAGCTTCTGTATGGATGACGACTGAGCTCTTTGTCATTTGGGTGAAACACTTTATTAGTCATGTAAAACTAACAAAATCAAAACCTGCTCTTCTTATTTTGGACAATAATATTACCAGATATTCTAGCAATCTGCTTGAGCTGGCTAAGGAGAATGGTGTTAATCTTTTAACCGAGACCTCACATACGACTCATAAATTGAAGCCTTTGGATCGCTCCATTATGTTTCCGATTAAGGCATACTACAATCGAGAAGCCACAGCTTTTATGAGCAGAAACAAATGCAAAACCATAGCCATTGCTAATGTTGCAGAAATTCTTGGCTCATCTTACTTCAAGGCATATTACTCAAGAACGCATAATCAGCGGGCTCCGCTGCACAGGAATTCATCCATTCAACCCATAAATTTTTCAAGACCATGAATACCTAAGTTCATCCGTTTCCGATAGACCAGAAGTACCGCCACTGGCCCCTTTCAGCTCAGAAAGTAACTCTGCGCGATATTTAGAAGCACCATGTGCAAGTGAACCACTCCTGAGAGACTCGAGTCCAGAACAGCTGCCTGTTACAATATCTGGTTCTGTTAACGATAGCTATTCAGAAATTATAGATCTTTTCCCATTGCCGAAAGGATCCCCCAGGGAGCAGAAAAGAAGAACTGCAAATAGAAAGAAAACAGAAATCCTAACAGATACTCCAGTAAAAGAAAGAATTCAGCAAGAGGTGGAAAAGAAAAGCAAGAAACAAAAAGTGCTAGAAATGAAGAAACTAAGCAAGACAGTTGCGAAGCAATATAAATTTCCAAAAAGGAAGCTGTTTCGCGAAGCAGTTGAGTATGAAAGCAGCTCTGAAGAATTTGTAGTTGATTCTGATTGTTGCAGTGACGAGACTCTGAATGTTGGCGATGTCAAGGCTGAAACTGAAATATCTGGAAAGATTACAGTCGATGTTTTCATTCTCACTGGAATCGATGGGAAAAGAAGTGGGAAAACAAACTATATTGGGCCGGTGTTAAAAATCATCGATGATAATATTGATTTTAAATTACTCCAAAAGGTTCAACTAAACAAGTTTGTTTATAAAGATGAACAGGATTTTGTAAAGAGACAATCAGTGGAAATTAAACTTGATCAACCCGTCTCATGCGCAGGGACTAAAAGGCAATCAGAAAAGCTGACATTCGGTGTCGATCTTTCCACATACAATATAAAATGATCAGACAAACTTAATATGAGTTACCTGTATTAAATTTTCTTATACCAATAGCTGATGAGTATTAAACATATTCTTAAATCAGAATGGCTCTTCTGATCTTTTTAAAAGTGGTTTTCAATGCTTGGCAAACCAGAACCGGGGGATGGCGAAGCTGTACCGGGGTCTTACAGGTTCGCCATATCTGACCAAGGTCATTGTTCTTTGAATTATGGCTATAACTGATAGGCTAAAAAAATATCAAAATTTTGCTTGACGTCCTGAATGTGTAGGTACATTTTGCTGGGAAAAAGTTGACTGTAGGTTGACAGGCATAGCAGAAAAAAATTATTTTCTAAAAAAGTGATGAACGTGGGCGGGTCTCCCCTAATCGTATTGACCCAGTGGTCCTAGAATATAGTAGGAGGGCTCATTGGAACGGAAGTTAAAAGTTCTAGTGCCCTTTTTAAGAGACTAAAAAAAGGGAGGGTAACTAGTCCCCCTCCCGCGCTCATTTTTTTTAAGTCACCCAAGTAAAATTTTGAGATAGCCATTTTGTTCAGCATAGTCAAAAATCTAATAAATATGTCTTTTAGGATGACTTAATCCCCCACAGTTCCCAGGGGAAGGGCTGCAAGTTAAGAACTTTGCCCATTGCTTACATATTGTATTGGTTACTGGGAAGTATACAGACATATTCAGGAAGGATTTTTTTCTGGTGGGGGGGGGGCTGGAGGAGGGGGTTACTCGGGAGAATCTTTCCATGGAGGATGTTTCTTTGGGGTAAGGGTCATTTCTATGAAGGGCACGCCGGATTTCCAAGCATTATTTCAAAAACGATCAGAAATTAAATTAAAAAAAAAAAGTTTTTTCAACTGAAATTAAGAAGCAACATTAGAACTTAAAACCAAGATAAATTATTACGTATATGAGGGGGTTCTCCCCCAAGTCAATACCTCGCTCTTTTCGCTACAGTTTTTTTTAGTGCTTTCAAAAGAGCTATCTATTCTAATTAAACGGCCTTTGTGATTCAGAGGTTTGTGAATTAAAATTTTTTTAACTTTTAACGTAAAGAGCGTGGTATTGACTAAGGGGAGAACCCCATCATACACGTAATAACATATACATTATAAAAAAAAACAATAAAAAAAAACAAGCGATACGGCTCAATAGTAATTGAAACTTTTAAAAACGGAATTTTGATGTCAATAAATGTATCAAAAGAATGGGCTTATAATGCTGATTCTAAATATATAAATTTTTATTAAGTTTAGTATTACTCATCAAAGGCTACGAGCCTGAGAATACTTACCTGATTTTTTAAAGAGGGGGGAAACATCCCCTACAAGTGAAAGAATTTTAATGAAAGCACACCGTCAGATCCAGCTTATCACAAAATCATATTACATAGGTTTCAAGCTCATATCTGAAAAAATCTGCAACTTCGTATTTTTGGCCAGAAGAAAAATATATGAATATAGAAGTTCGTTACGTAAGTTAATTTGTAAATTACGTCAGAACCAAATTTAGAGACAACCATTTAGCAAAAGAAAAGTAAAATTTTAATGCAAATTTTGTTTACTTATTCAATGACGGTGAGCCAAAATAAAAGCTGCATTAACTAAAAACCGATCAGAAATTAAATTAAAAAGCAAGTTTTTTAAACTGAAAGTAAGGAGCGACATTAAAACTTAAAACGAATAGAAATTATTCCGTATATGAAAGGGGCTGTCCCCTCCTCACCGCCTCGCTCTTTACGCTAAAGTTTTACTCTGTCTCACAAATTTATTTTTTAAAAAAATAAAAAAATTTAGCGTAATGAGCGAGGCGTTGAGGAGGGGACAGCCCCTTTCATATACGGAAAAATTTATGTTCGTTTTAAGTTTTAATGTCGCTCCTTACTTTCAGTTTAAAAAACTTATTTTTTTTAAATTTAATTCCTTAAAAGCTTCACTTTAATACCCTGAGCTTGCGCAGTAGCAATAGTTTTAGCAGCAATAGTAGGAGTATGCGCATTGCACTTTTGGAGTAGTAATGCATCAACGGTTCCAGGGGGGGCTCCTTATATGGAAGACAACTGGACTCCAGGCAGAACATTTAGAAATAACTTATGACGATAATATAACGGCACTCCAAATAAGGAGTCACTAAGAATAATCTCTTCCAAAGTGTTAGATGAATTGTGACAGAAATACATTAGGAAGAGAGGACTTAGAATTCAAGGGACAGATTACAGATTGAATCTTCAGGAATTTAACACTTGGTTATTGCGTGCATATAGAATTGGAATAATTATTTAAAGAGAGAAAGGCTTGAAATATTAATTGCCTATCAACTAAGGGATAAATCTGAGGGGATAGTGACTCCATTAAGAGATACATATTGTTTTTATTTTAGAGGGATGTTTTGAGAATAATTATTTAGATTTACGAATATATTTAAAGTGAGAATTTTAGATGTATAATTGTAGTCGGTATAATATACAAGCACCAAATGAGGAGTATGTCTAATATAAAATATTGGGTAGTATTGGTAATATACCTAAAGTCGAAATTAATAAAGGCGTATACATTTTAGGCAATGATATGGCAGCCACTAGTCGTCCATGCCCCAACCTCTAAGGGCTCCAATACCCCTCCCCCCAACTTTTTGAACCCATCCTCCCCATTTTTAATACTTTCTTTGAGGTTTTTATAACTTTTGTTCTAGCTTTTATTTTTATTTTTTAAATTTTTTTAACCATTTTTTTTAACATTTTAAATATACATTTTCTTACATGTCTTAGAATGACATGAAATATACTTAAACAAAAAGATCACATTTAATAATTTTGAAATACAAAATGAGAGTGATGTAGATATGTTAGTCGTGACTTTTACTATTGGATAAATAGTGTATGTAATAGAACTTTTCTTTTTTTTCTGACTTGGAATTTTTAGAACCGGGAAAATTATTCAATTTTTTTAATGCGGCTACATCGATCATACTCTATGCTTGCTCATAGACACTACGTGGCTGTCCCAGTTGTATTCTATGGCTGGTTATCGACACTAATTAGTTTATTGTATTTAATAAATCCGTAATTTTCACACATTGGAAGGATAAACACCTGCATCACATTTAAAAAAAAGTGAAAATGAATTATTCGAAGAAAGTGTGTACACACGATTAAATCATCGTTGCGTTGGAGGCTGAATAAAGACCAATATTTAAACTACAAAATAAGCACTACTGTTAGCACAATTGGAAAAGTATGCCTGAAAAGGGCATTGGTATACAATATCACTAATGAATATAAAGATGAATTGACGAAAAATAAAGCGTAAGTGAACATTATTACTACTATTAATCATTTAGTCAATGAATGTTCGTAGTGCTAGCTACCGCTGGCACTAATGTTCGTGGTGTTTAGTCACCAGTGTTATACCGGTAGGCCACAACACCACTGGCGTGGTAATATACGGGTGTCACCACTTATTGGAGGGGAAAGCCCCGGCCCCAAATTATAATGCTATGCCCGTGTCTACCACAGCGGTTCTGCAAATATCGGGTTTGGTACTACCCTATTTACAGTATATCCTGTCCCAGGGTACGATAACGCGGTCGAGTGATCAAATGGCCACTTTCTAAAGCCAAGTTTACCCGCCTTGGGTTACGGCTAGAAAATCTCTTAACTCTCTCCTTGGAGGTAACAAACCTCCCTGTCAATATAATAATGACGGTACCTCGTAGATCTATTTCTACCCTGCCTGGGCTACGGAAACTAGTACACAGTTGTAAAAAATACCTTACTTGTATTCTTCCAAAAGGGTCACATATAACAACAGAAATATCCTTCCCCAAACGGGGTCAAAACGTAGACTAGCACAAAATAATATTTTAAACACCACTGCTCATATGGGTAGACCTTCCGCTTGGCCCAGCCAATCAGCTACATCCTCATTCAAACCCAATTCAACTTCTTAGATTTATTTTTCAATGACTCCCAAACCAGGAAGTACGAAAATAGAACTTAGTTCAAAGCTTACATATTGCAAAACCACTATCGCTTAGTTACGGAATTTAACCTGTCTTTTGAAATTATACTATAAGAAAATGTAATTAAGAAAACGACAAAAGGTCATTTATCTGAAAGGAAAAGAAACAAGGGTGGAACCCCAACACCTCCCCCCGTAAGATAAATTACCGCCAACGTGCTACCTTGGTCAACCCTTACAAACATAAACACTTAACTTCAACTTTACAAAATCCATGCTTTCTCTCTTCTACCAGTGTCTGTGCTGCTACTTCCACCGCTTGGCACTGGAACAGTCATCCTTGACACGTCTTTACTGTAGGACCACCATGGTCTAAATCTTACAGCATCCGCAATAAATTTTGAAAGTTGAAATCTTCAAGATTCGTAGATAATGATTGTGCGCAGCACAATCCAAAACAAAAAATTTTCTCGCTCTCACGAATTTACTTTTGAGAGAAGCAGAGAATTAGTTTCTGGCACATGTGATGATGCCAGCCATCGTGAAAGATTTGGCTGCACTAGCCTCTTAATTTCCATCTGTGGAAACAACCCAACATCTCGATAAAAAGTAAATTGCCCTTGGCTTAATTTCAAATAATCTAAGGCCGAAAATACAAAGGCTTGTGAAAATGATAAGGGTACTGGGAATGAAGTAAAATTTTGAGCGAACCATGAATCGCCTTTTTCCTGGGTTCTCTCCCCTGGGATAATTAATATGCGTTGATGCGTTGAAGCTAATTGAAGATGAAACTTGGATACATCTCCCACTGAATACAATTTGCCGGAAATAATTGTCGATTCCCATGAAGAATAACAGTTACGATAAGGGCTACTGGACAAAGGTTTGGGTGAAGTGTGAAGTGACTGAGAGAGAGTATCCCCAAAGGACTCCAGATCAGAAAGGCGAGATCTCGGTAAAGGGATCACAACTTGTCCGCCAGTTGTGCGTTGAGGGAAAGGGCTATCTTTGGCGACTTCCCGCAGGGGGTCTTCCCCAAGGGATTCCTCCCCCTCAGAAAGGAACAAACCCTCTTTTGAGTTGATCAAACCAATATTAGATTCCTTTCCAAATCTTTCCAATCCGACTCGACATTCCATATCTCCCAAAATTCCCCCAACCCGTTGTAGGTAATTCATCACTCTTTTGTAACCATCTTCTTTTATTCCCCCTGGATCTTTGACCTCTTTTTTCGTCTTATTATTTACGTTTTCAAGGCACAGCCCAAAATAGATCTTGATAATTCTATTAATGGATTCTGTATTTTTTTTTCCTTTTCTCTTTATATGTAACCACAATAGGCTACTATCACTATGTAGGCTAACTCAACTAGTCTCTTCGAAAATACAGAATTTTTTACTATCAATCCTGTTAATAGTTCCTGTTCTTGCTGCCACCAATGTTCGTAGTGCTAGCTACCGCTGGCACCAATGTTCGTGGTGTTTAGTTACCAGTGTTATACCAGTGTTATACCACAACACCACTGGCGTGGTAATATACGGGTTTCACCACTTATTGGAGGGGAAAGCCCCGGCCCCAAATTATAATGCTATGCCCGTGTGTACCACATTGGTTCTGCAAATATCGGGTTTGGTACTACCCTATTTACAGTATACCCTGTCCCAGGGTACGATAACGCGGTCAATTGGTCAAATGGCCACTTTCTAAAGCCAAATGTACCCGCCTTGGGTTACGGCTAGAAACTCTCTTAACTCTCTCCTTGGACGTAACAAACCTCCCTGTCAATATAATAATGACGGTACCTCGTAGCTCTATTCCTACCCTGCCTGGGTTACGGAAACTAGTACACAGTTGTAGAAAATACCTTACTTGTATTCTTCCAAAAGGGTCCATTATTTTTTAAGGGTGTTTTATTCTATCATTTCCCTCATTGTTTATTCTATCATTCTTTATTCAATGATTATTCTATCATTCCCTCGTACTTTTCAAAGGACATTATTCTATCATTTCCCTCATAGGGCTAACATATCGTCACTTAGAATACACATTACCTTATTAATTTTGACATAATGCATACCCCAAAACTAAGAACACTTTTAAAAAGGCATTGTTCTACCATTTCCCTCATATGGCTGTAATATCATCACTTAGAATAGACATTACTTTATGAACTTCGACTTTATGCATACCCCAATACTAAGTAAGACTCCATTTCCCTCATAGGGCTGTCATATCTACACTTAGAATTTATATTACTTTATTAATTTCGACCTTATGCCTACCCCAATACTAAGCAATACTTTTCAAAAGTCATAATTCTATTATTTGCCTCATATTGCTGTTATATCATCCCATAGAATAAACATTACTATAGAAATTTCGCCTATATGCATACCTCTATACTAAGAAATGCCTTTAAAAAGACATTCTATCATTTCCCTCACAGGGCTGTCATATCATCTCTTAGAATAGACGTTACTTCACTAGTTTTAACTTTATGCATATCCCAGTACTAAGCAATACTTTTAAAAAGACACTATTCTACCATTTTCCTCACAGTGCTATCATATAATCACTTAGAATTGATATTACTTTATTAATTTTGGCTTTATGCATACCCCAATACTAAGCAATACTTTTCAAAAGACACTATTCTATCATTTCCCTCATAGGGCTGTCATATCTACACTTATAATTTATATTACTTTATTAATTTTGACCTTATTCATACCCCAGTAGTAAACAATACTTTTCAAAAGACATTATTCTATCATTTCCCTCATATGGCTGTCATATCATCCCATAGAATAGATATTACTCTATTAATTTCGACTTTATGCATACCTCAATACTAAGCAATACTTTTAAAAAGACACCATTCTATCATTATCCTCATAGGACTGTCATATCATCACTTAGAATAGACGTTACTTTATTAATTTCAACTTTATGCATAACCCTATACTAAGCAATACTTTTCAAAAGACATTATTCTATCATTTCCCTCATAGGGTTGTCATATTATCACTTAGAATAGATATTACTTTATTAATTTCGCCTTTATGCATACCTCAATTTTAAGCAATACTTTTAAATAAACATATTATTCTATCAATTCCCTTATAGAGTTGCCATATCATCACTTAGAATAGATATTACTTTAATAAATTCGACTTTATACATACCCCAATACTAAGCAATGCTTTCCAAAAGACATTATTCTATCATTTTCCTAATAGTGCTGTCTTATCATCGCACACAATAGACTTTGATTTAATAACTTTAACTCTATGAATACCACAGTGCTAAGCAATATTTTCTAACATACAGTATTGTCTAATTACTCTCTTAAAGCTCTCATACCACCACATTGAATAGATACTGCTTTATTAATTTTGACTTTGTATATACTTTAATGCTAAGGATGTCTTTTCAAAAGACATTATTCTATTATTTCCCTCATATGGCGGTCATATCACCCCATAGAAAAGATATTACTATATTAATTTCGATTTTATGCATACCTCAATACTAAGCAATACTTTTCAAAAGATACCAATCTATCATTTCCCTCATAGGACTGTCATATCATCACTTAGAATAGACGTTACTTTATTAATTTTAACTTCATGCATATCCCAATACTAAGCAATACTTTTCAAAAGACATTATTCTATCATTTCCCTCATAGAGCTGTCATATCATCACATAAAATAGATATTAAATTATTACTTTCGACTTTATGCATACCCCAATACTAAGCAATACTTTTCAAAAGACATTTCTATCATTTGCCTCATAGGGTTGTCATATCATAACTCAGAATAGATATTACTCGGTTAGTTGCGAATTTGTGCATAGCTCAATGGTAAGCAACAATTTTTATAATACAATCATGTATTCTTTTACTCTTAGGGCAGTTATAATGTCAATTTCAATAGATATTACTTTATCAATTTTGACTTTATGCATACCCCAATACTAAGCAATACTTTTCAAAGTACATTTTTTTTATCATATCCTGTCATATCAACAAATAAAATAGATAGTACTTTAGTAATTTCAACTTTATGCATACCTCAATTTTAAGCAATAAATTTCAAAAGACATTATTCTATCAATTCCCTTATATAGCTGTCATATCATCACTTAGAATAGATATTACATTATTAATTTCGACTTTATGAATACCCCAATACTAAGAAATACCTTTCAAAAGACATTATTCTATCATTTCCCTCACAGAGCTGTCATGTCATCACACAGAATAGATATTACTTTTCAAATTTTGACATTATGCATAACCTAATACTAAGTAATTTTTTTCTTCGAAAATAATCTATCATTTCCCTTATAAAGTTGTAATAAATTCACATTTCGTAGATATTTCTTTATTAATTTCGAAGTTATACATACCACCATGGTAAGCAATACTTTTCAAAAGACATTATTTTTATCATTTCCTGTCATATCAACAAATAAAATAGATAGTACTTTAGTAATTTCAACTTTTTGCATACCTCAATATTAAGCAATAAATTTCAAAAGACATTATTCTATCAATTGCCTTATAGATCTGTCATATCATCACTTAGAATAGATATTACTTTATTAATTTCGACTTTATGCATACCTCAATACTAAGAAGTATCTTTCAAAAGACCTTATTCTATCATTTCCCTCACAGGGCAGTCATGTCACTACTCAGAATAGATATTAATTTATTTATTTTGAATTTATGCATGCCTCATTAGTTAGCAATATTTTTCAAAAGATATTAATCTATAATTTCCCTCATAGAGCTGTCTCATCATCACTTACATTAGACATTACTCTATTAATATCCAGTTTATGAATACCCCAATAGAAAAGAATACTTTTCAAAAGACATTTTTTTTATCATTTCCTTCATAGGGCTGTCATATCATCACTTAAAAAAGACATTACTTTATTAATTACAACTATATGAATACCCCAATACTAAGTAACTTAGAATAGATATTACATTATTAATTTCGACTTTATGCACATACCCAATACTAAGCAATACTTTTCAAAATACATTATCGTATCATTTCCCTCGGCGGCCGGTGTTTACCCCCCGGCAACAACCCCCCGGAAAATAGCCCCCAGTAAACCCCTCCCCGTGGAAAATACCCTCCGTAAACACCTCACGGAAATTCCAACCCCCCCCCCCGCGGAGAACACCCCCGTGAAAAAATATCCCCCGAAAAATATCCCCCCCAAAAAAAAACAAAATACCCCTCCCCCTCGGAAAATACCCCACCACGGAAAATACCCCCCAAGGAAAATACCCCCAGAAAATACCCCCTACCCCCCCGCGGAAGATACCTTCCCCTTCTCGCCGTGGGAAATATCTCCTCGGTAAATACCCCCCAGAAAGATATCCCCACGTAGAAAATAAGGCTTTCCAAATTTGAGAACTTTACTTGAGTTTTATTTTTTTAATTTGCGTAAGAGGAAGTAATTTTGGCACTTGCGTATTATGTGCCACTCGCTCAAGTTTACGCTGTGTAAAACTCGAAAGCACACCAGTTTTTTCGTTAGTTTCTTCATTACTTTAGAAATAAATTTGGGCTATAGATTTGCACATTAGGGGAGGGGGGGTATTTTTCCCGTGGTGGGTATTTTACAGGGGGGTATTTTCCGGGGGGGGGGTATTTACCGGGATGGGATATTTTCCGCGGGAGGGAATTCTCCGGGGGTTATTTTCCGAGGGGGTATTTTCCATGGGGAGGTATTTTGCGGGGGGATTTTTCGGGGGATTAATCGCCAGGGGGAGGTGTTAAACGCTTAGAACCCATTTCCCTCATAGGGCTGTCTTATCATCACTTAGAAAAGATATTACTTTATTAATTTTGACTTTATGCATACCCCAATACTAAGCAATACTTTTCAAAAGACCTTATTCTATCATTTCCCTAATAGTGCTGTCATATCATCACACAGAATAGATATTACTTTATTAATTTTGACTTTCTGCGTACCTCAATACTAAGCAATACTTTTCAAAAGACATTGTTCTATCATTTTCCTCATAGGGCTGTCATATTATCACTTAGAATAGATATTACTTTATTGAGTTCGAATTTATGCATACCGCTATATTATGTAATACTTTTCAAAAGACATTATTCGGCCATTTCCGTACTTGGACTGTCACAACTTCACTTAAATAGATATTAATCTACCCGTTTCCAGTTTGAATTTGTCCCAATTCTAAGAAATACTTTTTCGTAAAGCCTTACTCGAGCATCTTACTAATAATGTTTTCAAAACGTTACATAAAATGGATATGATTCTACTAGATTCTAATTTATGCATCCTCCATAATAAGTAGTACTTTCCAAAAGACTTTATTGTATCATTTCCCTCCCGGGGCTGTCACATCACCACATTGAATAGATATTAATCAATTAATTTAGACTCTCTATATACCTCAATACTAAGCAATACTTTTCAAAAGACATAAATCTATCATTTGCTTCATAGGGCTGTCATATCATCACTTAGAATATATATCACTTTATTAATCGACTTTATGCATATCCTCAATACTAAGCAATACTTTTCAAAAGACATTATTCTATCATTTCCCTCGCTTGCCGGCGTTTATCCCCCCGGCGATATCCCCCAGTAAATACCCTCCCCCAGAAAACATCCCCCCACAGAAAATTCCCCCGAGAAAATACCCCTCAGAAATTCTAACTCCCCCCCCCCGTGGAAAATACCCCCCACCCCGCCGAATATACCCCACAGCGGAAAATACTCCCCACGGACCCCTCCCCCCGGAAAATACCCCCCACCAACAGAAAATACCCCCCCCACCCATGGAAAATACCCCCACATGGAAAATAAGGCTTCCCAAATTTGAGAATTTTATTTGAGTTTTTTTTTTAATATCCGTAGGGGGAAGCAATTTTGGCACTTGTGAATTATGTGCCACTCATTCAAGTTTACGCTTTGCAAAATTCGAGAACAAACCGGTTGTTTCGTTAGTTTCTTCGTTACTTTAGAAATAAATTTGGGCTATAGATTTGCACATTAGGGGGGGGGGGTATTTTCCGCGAGGGGGGTTATTTTCCGGGGTGATTTTTTGCGGAGGGGTATTTTCCGCGGGGGGTATTTTCTGCGGGGGTATTTTCCGGGGCACTATTTTCCGAGGCGCTATTTTCCGCTGGGGGTATTTTCCTTGGGAGGGTATTTTCCGGGGGGGTATTTTCCGGGAGGTATTTTCTGGTGGGTATTTTCCGGGGGGTTATTCGCCGGGGGGAGGAGTAAACACCTAGAACCCTTGTCACACATAGGGCTGTCTTATCATCACTTAGAATAGATATTACGGTTCAAGACGCATATAGTTTTCAGTAAAGCACCAATGACGCAATAGGTTTTAGACTTTTACTGTGAAAGAAGGAGGCGATACCCAAACTCTTGTTTGTAGTGATTTTTGTTCGTTTCAAACTTGATTTGCATATTCAATTTAAGCTTCACTTGCTTTAGAATTTATTTATTTATTTACATTAATATCTATTGTATGTTTGTTTGCATTGATTGTTTTTTTAATTTCTGTTCGTTTTAAGTTTCATTTATACTTCAATAGCAAAATATTTTTTTTCGCTTTAAGCTTGATTTTCATATTCAATCTAAGCATTACTCGCTTTAAGATCTATTTATTCATTTATATTATTACATTTTGTATGTTTTTTGCTATGGTTGTTAGTTTAATTTCTGTTCGTTTTGGGTTTCATTTATTCTTTAATAGCAATTTCTGGTCGTTTTGAGTTTGAATTTTAACAGGTATTTGGGTCTGCCGAGCTTAAGTTTAAAATGGCCTTTATTTTTGTTTGAAAAACTTGTTTTTCGAAGTTTTTTTAATTAATTTTGTTCGTTTTTTATTGCAAAAAGTTTAAAGTTTTAAAAAATTCCTTATTTCAAAATCAAACTTTTAAGAAAAAATCAAATGTTTTTCAAAGTATCAAAACAGGTATTAAAGTAAAAATATCAAAGTGAAAAAATGGGTTTGTATAAGAACTACAACTTTCAATTTCCATTCAAATAAGCCCTCTCTGAAGTTTTTACGAGCATTCCTTCCATAAGAACCATATATTCCGCCAGGGCATAGCTTACAACTCCTGCCCTCAGGCCCTGGGGGGCTGTGTCGACCCCGGAATTTTCGTTATATGGTCTTTAAACTATTTTTAAAAAAACTGCTATCTCAAAATTCTTACCAGATGGATTTGAGAAAAAAAGACGTGGACGTGGGGGGGGGGGGGTTAGGTACCCTCCAATATCTTCTGACTCTTAAAAAATGAACTAGAACTTTCAATTTCCAATCAAATGAGCCCTTTATGAAGCTTATACGAGCATCCCTTCCATAACAACCATATATGCCCCTAGGGCATAACTTACAACGCGTGCCCCGGGCCCTGGGGGTTGTTTCAAAATTGGAGTTTTTTTTATATGATCTTTGAACTATTTTTAACAAAACAGCTATCTCAAAATTTTATCGGATTTATTTGGGATAAAAGGGCTTGGGGTGGGGGGAGGGCTGGCTATCCTCTGATATCTTTTGACGCTAAAAAGCAAACTAGAACTTTCAATTTCCAATCAAATGACCCCTCTCTGAAGTTTATAAGAGCATTCTTTCCATAAGAACCATATATGCCCCCATGGTATAACTTATAACCCTTGCCCTGAAGACTGGGGGGGGGGAGTATCCTGCTCAAAGATATAATTTCCAGAATTTTCAACTACGTTGAACAAAATGGCTATCGCAAAATTTTAATTGGATGTGTTTGGGAAATGATGGGCGTGGAGGGGTGTTAGTTGTCTTCCAATTACTTTTGACTATTCAAAAGGGCACTAGCCATTTAAATGTCCAATCGAATGAGCCCTTTTTGAAGTTTCTACGACAACGCTTTCTCTGAAAACTTTATGTACTCCCAGGGCATAACTTACAACCCTTGACCTGACAGCCCTGGGGGGTTTATCCTCAAAGACCTAATTTCCAGAACTTTCAACTACGTTGAACAAAATGGCTGTATCAAAATTTTGCTTGGATGTGTTTGGGGAAAAGCTGGGCGTGAGATTTGAATTTCAAATCGAATGAGCCCTTTTTGATGTTTCTACGACAAAGCTTTCTATAAAAAGCCTATATTCCACCAGGACATAACTTACAACCATTGCTCCGAGGGCTAGGTGGGAGTGTCCTCCTCAAAAAAATAGTTTCATCTGGAAATCAACTACGTAATGGCTATCTTAAAATTTTGATTGGATGTATTTGGGGAAATGGTGGGCGTGGAAGGGGTGTTAGTTGCCTTCGAATCACTTTTGACCCTTAAAAAGGGCACTAGAACTCTCGATTTCCAATCGAATAAGCCCCCTTGAAGTTGATACGACGACTCCTTCCATATGAAGTGCCTCTTTGAAATAAATAAATAAATAAATAAATAATAATAAAATATTGGAGCCGTATGGCCTTTACTATAGGCAACGCTATAGCGTTTCCTCTGATAAGTTATTTTTAAATGTTCTGGCCGAGTCCAGTTGTCTTCCATATAAGGAACCCCCCTGGAACCGTTGATGCATTACTCCTCTTTGGTTTCTTTAACAACCCCTTCAACACACGCTGATAATTTTAGTTTAATAAATACCTTCAACTATTCCTGAAGTATTTCTGATCCGTCCGCTTGACCTGTGTGGGCATAGTATTTTTCGATTTAGTTCCAAACAGTTTCAATATATCTCAAAATTTTCGCCTTAGTATCCTTAGTTTTAATAAAATTAGTAGTAGTAGTAGATGTACTATTAATTGCAGTATCGTAAGCTTTAGTGGCAGTAGTAGTAATAGAAGTAGAAATAATAGTAACAGTAGCAGTAGTATGAGTAGAAGCAGTAGCATTAGAATGCAAATATTTTTTTTGGTTAATTCAACATCCCTCACAACAAGCCCTGTTAGTTTCAACTTCGCACACCAAACTATTCCTAAGATATTGCTGTTACACCCTTTTCAGAACCTACATACAGAGGGCATGTTCTGATTCAGTTCTTCTTCCCCCCAGACTTTCTTGAAAATTACACCTTCATATCCTTAGGAATAATTGTAATTGTTGTCACAGTAGTAGTATTGGTATTACTAGTAACAGTATTGAAAAGTGGTAGTACTACTAGCAGCAGCAATATCAACCCTTTACCTTTTGGTCAGTTGAACATCCCGCTCATCAAGTCCTGGAAGTTTCAACTTCATACAATTAGCCATTGCTATGACACTGCTGATATGTCCTTTTGGTAACCTGTATGTTCATATACTTCTTGAAATTTTCATCCCAATGCTCTTAACCCTACAAGTATTTGCAATGGAAGCAGTATTAGTAGTAGTAAATAATTTCTTAGACCCCACTGATTTTCCATTTGCAAAAAATTAAACAAGAAAAACGGGTTTTAATTTCTATAAAGCAGTGAATACAAAACACTTAATTAAACAAAAATTCTCCGAATATTTCGGCCCCACATCCGGGAGCCTTTCTCAACGGAAAAACAAAAAAATATTTTCATTTTTTGATAGATTTCCATTTATATTCTGTGAGATGGCGTGTTCCAATCAATATAAGCATTCGATTTTGTTTATACGCCAGTGAATGGAATTGTTTATTTAATATGTGAGTTTTCTTTTCCTATTTATTTATACTTTTTCTTTTGTTTGTTTAGTATGTTTTTTATGTTGATGTAAGAAATTATTTTGATTTTTTTCCGTTGAGAAAGACTCCTGGACGTGGGGCCGACATATTCGGAGTATTTTTGTTTAATTAAGTGTTTTGTAAGTAGAGATGGGGGTGCTACTCCGAACAGGGCTCCTTATATGGGCATAGAATAAGGACAGGGCACCAAATATGGGCATAGAGTCATTAGGGAGACCACGTGGTTAATGGTGTCAATGACCTCTTTTTCCAAGGTCGATTTATTTGATGTTTCTATGTGCAATAACTCCGGGACGAAGGTTGCACATGCGCATTGAATTCTAACGGGAACAATGTTATTGATCTAGTAATCGAAGGGGAAGTGAATTTCCGAGAACTTGACTGCGTAATCGATCGTGAATGTCATGGTGTCCAGAAATAGTATTTGTTGGTATTGCTCTAGGCAATGTTACGAGTGTCCCGGAATTTGGAACATCTGTGCAGTCAACCTCAATTCACCTATCATGAATCAATAATTCCCCTTAGAAACAACAAATTAATTTTCCCTTTCTTGACAGATCAATCAATCAATGACATCATCTGTCAGACTTTAAAAATTTCCGCCTAGAAACATTTCTCCAGGAATAGATCCAAGTCATTAATGTCTTGGCCTCGGGAACAACTCTTTTGGTCGAACTCCAAAGGATATTAATAACCACAGGCCATGGAAACAATTAGGCAAGAAACATCTTAGCGATGAATTGTTTTAGCGCGCGAGAAGGTTTCACATTAATTTGAAATGCATTAGCACAGAGATGCCAATAACAAAGGAACACGCTGAATTTACGTTTAGTGATTATTTGGGCGAAACCGTTTTAGACAGGTTATGGAACTATTTCGGCGAAACAGAGAGAGACATTTTAAAAGAAAATTTTGAAGAGATTTTGGAAGAGGTTTTGAGTGTGGTCGTTATAATACACAAGTTTCATTTGAACAGTGTTGTGAGGTCCTCTAACCCAACCCCAAAGGGTTCCAATCCTCCTACCCCAACCCCGAAGGAAGCCCCCGGTCCTCAAAGGCCCCCCAAGCTTCCAAAGGCCCTCCACCGGTCCCCACATGGCCCCCAGGCCACCAAAGGCCCTCCCTGTGCCCCAAAGGCACCCCAAGCTCCCAAAGGGCCACCGGCGCCCCCAAAGGCCCACCCCAGACCCCCCAAGACCCACCCCGGGCCCCCCTAAGGCCCAACGTGCTCCCAAAAGACCAACGGGGTCCCAAAGACCCTCCACCGGTCGCCAAATGTCTCCCCAGGCTCCCAACTGGCCCCCGGACCCCAAAGGCCCTCCCCGGCCCCCAAAGGTCCACCGGGCTCCCAAAGGACCAATCGGTCCTCAAGTGCCCCCAGACCCCCAAAGGCCCTCCCTGTGCCCCAAAGGCCCTCCCCCTGTGCCCCAAAGGTCCTCCTCCGGTCCCCAAAGGCCCATCGAGCTCCCAAAGGACCAACGGGGTCCCAAAGACCCTCCACCGGTCCCCAACTGCCTCTCCGGACCCCCAAACACCCGCCTCCGACCCTAAAAGGCCCTCCTCGGGTCCCCAAAGGCCCCTCGAGCTCCCAAAGGACCAACGGGGTCCCAAAGTCTCTCCACCGGTCCCCAACTGCCCCACCGGACCCTCACAGGCCCACCATGTGCCCCAACCGCCCACCCTGTGCCCCAAAGGTCCTCTTCCGGTCCCCAACGGCCCCCAAGCTCCCACAGGGCCAACGGGGCCCCAAAGGCCCACCCCGCCTCCCACCGGCCCTCCCCGGGCCCCCCACCCGCCCATCGAGCTCCCCAAGGACCAACGGGGTCCCCAAGGCCCACCCCCCGGCCCCCACGGACTCCCAGGCCTCCCCCGACCCTCCCCGCTCCCCCCCGGCCCCCCCCCACCCCCCCATTCCCACCCCCGCCCCCCAAGTCCAACCCCCCGGCCCCCAACGGCCCCCCCCGCCCCCCCAGGACCCCCCACCCTCCAGGGCCCCCCAGACCCTCAAAGGCTCTCCCCGAGCACCCGTCGTTCGGTGAGGTGTGTTGTCTGAAACCTAGGATTTGGGATGTGTAGTTTGCTACTTCAGGCTTTTCTGAGCTAAGGTTTCCTAGTATTTCCTAGGTGAATGTTGTCTGAAACCAATAGTTTGGGATGAGTAGTTTGCTATTTCAGGCTTTTATGAGCTAGGTTTCTTAGCTTTTCTTTGATTTGTGTTGAGTGAAACGTATGATTTGTGATATGTAGTTTGTTTTTTTTGACTTTTCTTGAGTTGGATTTCTTAGTCTTTCATGGGTGAGTGGTGTGTGAAACCTATGATTTGGAATGTGTAGTTTGATATTTTCGACTTTCTGAGCTGGATTTCTTAGTCTTTCATAGGTCTGCGTTGACAGAAAAGTATGATTTGGGATATATAGTTTGCTATTTCAGACCTTTCTGAGCTAATGTTTTCTAGTATTTCATAGGTGAATGTTGTCTGAAACCAATAGTTTGGGATGAATAGTTTGCTATTTTTTACTTTTCTGAGCTAGGTTTCTTAGTCTTTCGTTGGTGTGTGTTGACTGAAACCGATGATTTGGGATATGTAGTTTGCTATTTTTGACTTTTGTGAGCTGGATTTCTTAGTCTTTCATAGACATGTGTTCTATGAAACCTATGATTTGGGATGGGTGGATTGCTACTTTTGACTTTTCTGAGCTGGATTTCTTAGCCTTTCATAGGTGTTTGTTGTCTGAAACATATAGTTTGGGATGAGTCGTTTGCTATTTTTGACTTTTCTGAGCTAGGTTTCATAGCCGTTCATAGGTGAGTGTTGTCTGAAACCTATGATTTGGGATATGTAATTTGCTATTTCCGACTTTTCATAACCGGATTTCATAGTCTTTCGTAGGTGTGTGGTGTCTGAAACCTATGATTTGGGGTGTGTGGGTTGATATTTTTTTGACTTTTCTGAGCTGGATTTCTTAGTCTTTCATAGGTGTGTGTTGACTGAAACCTATGATTTGGGATGGTTAATTTGCTATTTTTGACTTTTCTGAGCTAGATTTCTTAGCCCATCATATGTATGTCCTTTCAGAAAATTATGATTTGGGAGGTGTAGTTCGCTTTTTGGACTTTTCAGAGCTAGAATTCTTAGTCACTCATAGGTGTTTATTATCTGAAACTTCGGGTTTGGGATGAATAGTTGGCTATTTCAGACTTTTCTGAGCTAAGGTTTCTTAGTATTACGTAGGTGAATGCTGTCTGAAACCTATGATTTGGGATATGTAAATTACTATTTTAGGCTTTTCTGAGTTGGATTTCTTAGTCTTTCATAGGTGTGTAGTGTCTGAAAACTATGATTTGGGGTGGGTAGTTTGCTATTTTCGACTTTTATGAGCTAGGTTTCTTAGCCTTTCATATGTATTTGTCGTCAGAACATTATGATTTGGGATGTGTAGTTTGCTATTTCAGGCTTTTCTGAGCTAAGGTTTTCTAGTATTTCGTAGGTGAATTTTGTCTGAAACCAATCGTTTGGGAGGTGTAATTTTATATTTCCGACTTTTCATAACCGGACTTCTTAGTATTTTGTAGGTGTGAGGTGTCTGAAATATATAATTTGGGATGTGTAGATTGCTATTTCAGGTTTTTCTGAGTTGGATTTCATAGTCTTTTATAGGTATGTAGTGTCTGAAACATATTATTTGGGTTGTATGGATTGCTACTTTTGACCTTTCTGAGCTGAATTTATTAGCCTATAATATGTGATTGTTGTCTGAAACCTATAGTTTGGGATGCCTTGTTTGATATTTTTGACATTTCTAAGAAGGATTTCATAGCCATTCGTAGGTGTGTGTTGACTGAAACCTATGATTCAGGATGGTTAGTTTGCTATTTTTGACTTTTTTGGCCTAGATTTATTAGACCCTCATAGGTATGTGTTGTCTGAAACTCATTATTTGTGAAGCACACGAATAATTACATTCACACATAAAATTAAATTCACACACAAAATTACACACACAAACACACAAAAACACAAAAAAAAAACAAACACACAAACGAAAAAACACACACACAAGACAAAACATAAACATACAAACAAAAATACACACACACACACACACACACACACACACACACACACACAAAACAAACACATGAACACAAAAAAACAAACACACAAACGAACAAAAACTTACAAAAACACAAACACACAAAACATACACAAACATACACTAACAAAAACACACACACACGACAAAAAAGACACACAAAAAAACATACACAAGAAAAATAACTAATACACACACACACACACACGACCACTTAAACACACACGCAAAAAAATACACAAACACACAAACACATAAACATACACACACACACACAAACACAAAAACTAACACAAGCACACGAAAACTTACATGCACACAAAAACTTACATGCACACAAAAACTTACACACACACACACACACACCACAAACACAAAAACACACCCGAAAACACAATAACAAAAAAGAATAAAATTGCAAAACAAAAAAAACTTACACACACCAACAAACACTAATAAGAACACTATTAAACATGAACACAAAAAAAACTCTCAAACACACACGAACCAAATAACAATATCAAAAATACAAACACACACAAACACACAAACACACACAAAACTCACACACACACACGCACAAAAACTTACACACACACACACACACACACACAGACTTACACACACACACACGAGACACACACACACGCAGAACTACACACACACAAACACACATGCACACACACACATGCACACACAAACTTACACACACACACACGAAGACTTACACACACACACAAGACTTGCACACACAGCACACACACACACACACGCACACACACACACAAACTTACACAGACACACAAAGACTTACACGCACACACACACAAACTCAGCACACACAAAAACTTACACACACACACAAGACTTACACGCACAAGCGCACACACACACACACACACACACACACACACACACACACACACACACACACACACACACACACACAAACTTACACACACACACACACACACACACACACACACACACACACACACAAACTTACACAAACACACAAAAAACTTACATGCACACACAAACTTACACACACACACACAGACACACAACACACACACACACAAAACTTACACACACACAAAGGCACACACACACACACACACACACACACACACACACACAAACTTACACACACACACACAACACACACACACACACACAAAACTTACACACACACACAAACACACACACACACACAAACTTACACACACACCCAAAACTTACAGACACACACACACAAACACACACACACACACAAACTTACACACACACACACAAATTTACACACACACACACACACAAAAACACACACACACACACAAAACTTACACACACACACACACACACACATACATACACATATACACACACACACACACACAAACTTACACACACACACACACACACACACACACAAACACAAAAAAGCTTACGCACACACACACACACACACAAACTTACACACACACAGACATACCCAAACACACTTAAACAAACACACACAAACAAAAAAAAACTCACACACTCACACTCACACAAACACATAAACACACACATACACACACACATACAAACAAATATACATACACATATACATACACACACATAAACATACACCCAAACACACAAACACACATACACATACATACACACACACATAAACACAAACATAAACAAACAAATAAACACATCCACATACACACACACACACACACACACACACACCAAAATACAAACCCACATAAAAACACACACATATACAAACAAATGAACAAACAAACACACACACACACACATACACACACACACACACCCACTCACCCCCACACAAACACCCCCTCCCACTCACAACCCCACACTCACCCACTCACCCACTCTCATACACACACACACATATATCCAAACTAACACATACACACACACACACATGAATACACACATATACACACACACAAAGACACACACACAAATACACACATACACACACAAACACCCACATACACACACACACACACACAAACTAATACATAAGCACATAAAAAAATACACATATACATACACACACATACGCTCATACTCTAACAAATATACACACAAACACAAAAAATCACTTACTAAAAACAACATAAACACTCTCATACAAACTCTCACATACACACAATCATACTCTCACATTCTCACAAAATTACACACAAACATACAAACACCAGCACATACACAAACACAAACACCCACACACACACATACACACACATACACACACACCCACACACACCCACACCCCCTCCCCCCCACCCACACACCCCCACACCCACACACACACAAACACGCATACACACCAACACACATACACTCACTCAAACATACTCAATCTCACATACGCACACTCACACAATCATACTCTATTACTAATAAAAACAACCTAATACAAAACCACACTCACATGCACGCACACACACACATACACACACCCACATACTCACTAACACACATACACACAAAAACCCAAATACACACACATACACAAACATACACAAACATACACACACACATACGCACACACAAACACTCACACCTAAACCCACTCTCTCCTACACACACTCTCACACACACTAACAAATAAAATCACAAACTTAAACTCACATACACACAAACATACAATCAAACAACTAAAATGTCTCATACTATCTCTATCTCTCAGATACATACACACACATACATAAAAACACCATCATAAGAATACATACACACACACATAAATACTTAAACACAAACTAGAAAACATACACACACAAAAATACACAGACACATAAAGACACACATACACACACACATACACACACACATAAAAATAAAAAAATAAACAAACAAATAAACACACTAATACAAACAAACAAACACAAACACACACACACAAAAAAAAACACACACCCAAAAACACCCACCACCAACCACCCAAAAACAAACATAAAGACCCACACATATAGACACACAAACACATAGACATTCATACACACACACAAACACACACACACACACATACAGATACAAACACACCCACACCCACCCCCCCTCACAATCACACACTCCCACACCCCCATACACACTCACACACATCCCCACAAATATATACACACAGACATCCCTATCCTCAACTAGGAATACAAACCTACACACACACACGGTCGATGAAGTTAGGTTAGGTTAGCCCCGATACGCTTCGCTGATGTTAGCGGCGGTTTGGTGAGAGACATAATCAAGGATTGGTGTATGAGTAGGTTATGTTAGGTTAGATTATGTGAGGTTAAGTTAGGTTAGCCTACATACGTGCTCTGATAGGTTAGGTTGGATTAAGTGAGGTTTTGTTAAGTTAGGTTAGATTAAGGTAGGTTAGGTTAAGTTAGGATAGGTTAGTTTAAGCTAGGTTAGGCTAAGTTAGGTTGGGATAAGTTAGCCTACGTACGCGCGCGTACGTAGGCTAACCTAGCCTAACCTAGCAACTAACCTAACAATCTAACCTATCTAGCTAACCTAACCTAACTAATCTAACCTAACTTAACCTAACCTAGCAATCAACCTAACCTAACCTATATGAGCGCGTACGTAGGCTAACCTAGCCTAACCTACCTAACCTAACCTAACTTAATCTAACCTAACCTAAACTAATCAGACACCTAACTTTTTGCCTGTCTCTCACCTAACCTAAGCTAGACTAAGTGAAGCGGGCATTGTATAGCCTTGCCTAACTTAATCTAACATTTGTTTGTGGATGGGGGTATAGGTGTGTAGGCGGGTGTGGGGGGGTGTGTGTGTGTGGGTGTGGGTGGGGGTGTGTGTGTGGGTGTGGGTGGGTGTGTGTGTGTGGGTGGTGGTGGTGGACGGGTGGTGTTTGTGTGTGTGTGTGTGTGTGTGTGTGTGTGTGTGTGTGTGTGTCTGTGTCTGTGTGTGTGGGTGTCTGTGTTTATGTATGTGTGTGTATGTGTGTATGTGTGTGGGTGTGTGTGTGTGTGTGTATGTGTGTGTATGTGTATGTAAGTATGTGTGTATGTCTGAATATGTGTGTATCAATATGTGTCTTTGTGTGTAAGTGTGTTTGTCTGTATGTGTGTGTGTTTTTGTGTGTGTGTTTATTTGTGTGTGTTTGTATCTGTGTGTGTCTTTATGTGTATGTCTGTATGTGTGTGTGTGTGTGTATATGTATGTTTATGTGTGTGTATGTGTGTGTGTATGTGTTTGTGTGTTTGTGTGTGTGAGAGAGTGTGTGTGTGTGTGTTTGTGTGAGTGATTTTGTGTGTGTGTGAGTGAGATTGATTGTGGGGGTTTTTTTGTTTGTGTGTATGTATATTTGTATGTGTGTGTATGTGTAGGCGTATGTGAACATGTGGATGTGGGCGAATGCGGGGATGGGGGTAAATGGGTGTGTGCAGGGTGGGGGGTGTGGGTGTGTGTCTGTGTGTGTGTGTGTGTGTGTGTGTGTGTTTGTGTGTGTTGGTGTGTGAGTTTATGTGTTTGGGTATGTGCGTGTGTGTGGATGGGGGTATGTGTGTGTGTGTGTGTGTGTGTGTAAGCGGATGTATATATATGTGCTTGGGTGTGTGTGGTTGGGTGGGTGTGTGTTTGTGTGTTGGAGTGGGTGGGTTTGAGTGTGTTTTTGTGTGTTTGGGATTGTGTGTGTGTGTGTGTGTGTGTTTGCTTGTGTGTGTATTTGTCTGTGTGTGTATTTTGGTATATGTGTGTGTGTATGTGTGTGTGTATATGTGTCTATGTATCTATGTATATGTGTATGTCTGTGTGTATGTTTATGTATCTTTGTGTGTATATGTTTGTGTGTGTATGTGTGTGTATATATATGTGTGTATATGTATATGTGTGTATGTATATGTGTGTGTGTGTGTATGTGTGTTTGTGTGTTTGTTTTTATGTGTTTGTGTGGGTGTGTGGGTGGGTGTGTTTGGGTGTGTGTGTTGGGGTTTGTGTGTGTTGTTGTGTTTGTGTGTTTTTGTGTGTGTGTTGGTGTGTTTGTGTGTTTGTGTGTTTGTGTTTTTGTGTATGTGTTTATGTTTATGTGTGTCTATGTGTTTGTGTATATGTGTATATGTGTGTGTGTTTATTTCTGTATGTGTATGTGTATATGTATGTTTATGTGTATGTATGTGAATGTAAGTGTATATGATTGTTTTTATATGCGTATGCATGTGTATGTATATGTGTATGTATGTATGTGTGTATGTATGTGTGTGTGTGTATGTTTGTGTGTGCATGTTTTGGTGTATGTGTGTGTGTGTGTGTATGTGTGTGTGTGAATGAAATAGTGTTTGTGAATATTTAGTTTTGTTTTTGTTTTTTATTGTTTTTATTTGTGTGTGTGTATTTGTGTAATGTTGAATGTGTGTGTGTATGTGTTTGTTTTGTTATGAGTTTTTGAGAATTTGTTCGTGTTTATGTGTTTTTTAGAGATTTTGTGTGTGTGTTTGTGTGTGTTTGTTAGTTTTAGTGTGTGCGTGTTTTTTTTGGAGTCTGTGTGTGTGTGTTTGTGTGTGTGTGTTTGTTTTTTTGTGTTTGTGTGTGTTTGTGTTTTGTGTGTGTGTCAGTTTGTGAGTGTGTGTGTATGTTTTTGTGTGTGTGTGTGTGTAAGTTTTTGTGTGTCTAAGATTGTGTGTGTGTAAGTTTTTAAGTGTGTGTGTAAGTTTCATTGTGTGTGTGTATTTTTTTTTGTGTTATTGTAAGTTTTATTGTGAATGTGTAAGTTTTTGTGTGTGTGTGTGTGTTTTTGTTTGTGTGTGTGTGTGTGTGTAAGTTTTCGTGTGTTTGTGTGTGTAAGTTTTTTTTGTGTGTGTATTTTTGCGTGTGTGTGTGTATTTTGGTTAGATTGTTTCTTTTATTGTTTGTGTCTATTCTATTTCGCTGTTACAAATTAAATGTTTTTGTGTGATTTAGTTATTTTTATTGCTTGTTTGTGTATGTGTGTTTGTGTGTAATTGTGTTATTTTTTTTTTTTTGTTTTTTTTTTATTTTGTAAGTTTTATTGATTGTTTTTTTTGTGTTGTTGTGTTGAGTTTGTGTGTTTGTTAGTGGTGGGGTTTTTTTGTAAGTGGTCGTGTGTGTGTGTGTATGTTTTGTGTGTGTGTGTGTGTGTGTGTGTGTAAGTTTGTTAGATTGTGTGAGTTATCTTTTGTGTGTTAGTTTTTGATGTTTTGTGAAATTTTTTGTGTGTGCTTGTGTTTATTATTGTTTGTGTCTCATATATTGTGTTTGTAATTTTTGACGTGTGTGTGTAAGTTTTCGTGTGTGTGTGTAAGTTTTTGTGTGGATGTACGTTTTCGTGTGCTTGTGTATGTTTTTGTGTTTGTGTGTCTCTGTTTGTGTGTTTATTTGCTTTTGTTTTTATTTGTTTTCGTTTGTGTTTTTTTTTTCGTGTGTGTGTGTGTAAGTTTTGGGTGTTTGTTTTTGTTTTTTTGTGTTAGTTTTTTAGCGTTTGTGTTTTTGTTTTTCTTTTTATGTGTGTGTGTGTGTGTGTAATTTTGTTTGTGTTTGTAATTTTTTTAGTATGTGTGTGTGAGTTTTTTTGTGTTCATGTGTAAGTTTTTGTGTATGTGTTTGTGTGTGTGTGTGTCAGTTTTTTTGTGTTTGTTTGTTTTTGTGTGTGTGTTTATGTTTGTTCGTGTGTGTGTGTTTGTTTTATTTTTTTGTTTTTTTTTGTTTGTAATTTATTTTGTTAATTTCATTTTGTTTGAGCATTTTAGTTTTCTTGGGCTGGTTTTAGTTTTTGTGTGTGTGTGTGTGTGTGTAAGTTTGTGTGTGTTTGTGTGTGTGTATTGTTTTTCTTGTTTTTTTTAGTTTTAGTGTGTGTGTGTGTGTGTGTATTTTTTAGTTTTCTTTTTTAATTTTTTGTGTGTATTATTTTGTTCGTGTGTGTGTGTTTGTTCTATAGTGTGTATGTGTTATTTTTGTGATTTAGTTTGTTGGTTATTTTTTTTGCTTTTTTTTTTTTTTTTTTTTGTGTTATTTTTTTATTTTTTTTTTGTTTTTTATTGTTTGTGGTTTTTTGTTGTTTTGTGGTGTTGTTTGCGTATTTGGGTTCGGGTTTTTGTGAGTGTGCGTGTGTTTGGGTGTGTGATTTGTTTTATTTTGGGTGTGTTTGTGTGCGTGTAAGTTTTTGTGTGCATTTAATTTTTTGTGTTAAAGTAATTTTTAGTGTGAATAAAAAAAACAAATATAAAGAAAAAACACACCTAATAATGTATAATAAATCTACCCCAGAAAAGTCAAAAATAGCAAACTAACCATCCTGAATCATAGGTTTCAGTCAACACACACCTACGAATGGCTATGAAATCCTGCTTATAAATGTCAAAAATATCAAACTAGGCATCCCAAACTATTTGTTTCAGACAGCAAACACCTATGAAAGGCTAAGAAATCCAGATCAGAAAAGTCAAAAGTAGCAATCCATCCACCCCAAATCATAGTTTTCAGACGCTACAAACCTATAAAAGACTAAGAAATCAAACTCCGAACAGCCTGAAATAGAAATACACACATCCCACAACATATGTTTCAGACACCTCACACCTACAAAATACTAAGAAGTCCTGTTATGAAAAGTCGGAAATAGCAAATTACACATCCCAAACTATTGGTTTCAGACACCATTCACCTACGAAATACTAGAAAAACTTATCTCAGAAAAGCCTGAAATAGCAAACGACACATCCCAAATCATAATGTTCTGACAACACATACCTATGAATGGCTAAGAAACCTAGCTCAGAAAAGTCGAAAATAGCAATCTACCCATCCCAAATCAGAGGTTTCAGACACTACACAACTATGAAAGACTAAGAACTCCAACTCGGAAAAGCCTGAAAAAGCAATTTACGCATCCCAAATCATAAGTTTCAGACAGCATTCACCTACAAATTACTAAGAAACCTTAGCTTAGAAAAGTCTGAAATAGCCAACTATTCATCCCAAACCCGAAGTTTCAGACAATAAACACCTATGAGTGACTAAGAATTCTAGCTCTGAAAAGTCCAAAAAGCAAACTACACCTCCCAAATCATAATTTTCTGAAAGGACATACATATGATAGGGTAAGAAATCTAGCTCAGAAAAGTCAAAAATAGCAAAATAACCATCCCAAATCATATGTTTCAGTCAACACACACCTACGAATGGCTAGGAAATCCAGCTCAGAAAAGTTAAAAAAATAACACCCCACACACCCCAAATCAGAGGTTTCAGACACCACACACCTACGAAAGACTAAGAAATCCGGTTATGAAAAGTCGGAAATAGCAAACTACATATCCCAAATCATAGGTTTCAGACAACTCTCACCTATGAACGGCTAAGAAACCTAGCTCAGAAAAGTCAAAAATAGCAAACTAGTCATCCCAAACTATAGGTTTCAGACAATAAACACATATGAAAGGCTAAGAAATCCAGCTCAGAAAAGTCAAAAGTAGCAATCCATCCATCCCAAATCATAGGTTTCATAGAATACACGCCTATGAAAGACTAAGAAATCCAGCTCAGAAAAGTCAAAAATAGCAAACTACAAATCCCAAATCATCGGTTTCAGTCAACACACACCAAGGAAAGACTAAGAAACCTAGCTCAGAAAAGTCAAAAATAGCAAACTATTCATCCCAAACTATTGGTTTCAGACAACATTCACCTACGAAATACTAGAAAACCTTAGCTCAGAAAAGTCTGAAATAGCAAACTATACATCCCAAATCATAATTTTCTGTCAACGCATACCTATGAAAGACTAAGAAATCCAGCTCAGAAAAGTCGAAAATAGCAAACTACACATTGCATATCCTAGGTTTCACACGACACTCACCTATGAAAGACTAAGAAATCCAACTCAGAAAAGTCAAAAATAACACTTTACATATCCCAAATCATAAGTTTCACTCAAAACACATCAACGAAAGGCTAATAAACATAGCTCATAAAAGCCTTAAATAGCAAAATACTCATCCCAAACTATTGGTTTCATACAACATTCACCTACGAAATACTAGGAAACCTTAGCTCAGAAAAGCCTGAAGTAGCAAACTACACATCCCAAATCATAGGTTTCAGACAACACACATCAACGAAAGACGGGTGCGGGGGGAGCGCCTTTGTGGGTGTGGGGGGCCGTTGGGGGTGGGTGGTCGTTGGGGAGCTGGGGGGTACCGGGGGGTCCGGGGGGTGGGGCTGGGGGGGCGGAGTTGGCCTGGGGGGGGGGGGGGGGGTCGTGGGGGGCCCCGGGAGGGTGTGGGCGGGCCGGGGGGCCTGTGGGAGCCCAGTGGCGGGGCTTGGGGACCCGGTGGGCCCTTGGGGAGCGTGAGGGGCCTTTGGGGGGACCGACTAGTCCAGGGGGAAAGCGTTGGGGGCCGGGGGGGCCCCGGGGAGCCTGGGGGAGCGGGGTGGGCCTGTGGGGACCGGAGGTGGAACTTTGGAGCCCAGGGAGGGCCTTTGGGGCCCCTGGAGGGCCTTTGGGGGTCCGGAGGGGCAGTTGGGGACCGGTGGAGGGCCTTTGGGACCCCGTTGGTCCTTTGGGAGCTCGATGGGCCTTTGGGGACCGGAGGAGGGCCTTTGAGGGTCTGAGGAGGGCGTTTGGGGGTCCGGAGAGGCAGTTGGGGACCGGTGGAGGGTCTTTGGGACCCCGTTGGTCCTTTGGGTGCTCGAGGGGCCTTTGGGGGACCGGATGAGGACCTTTGGGGGACCGGGGGAGGGCCTTGGGGCCAGAGGGAGGGCCTTGGGGGGGCTGGGGGGCACTTGAGGACCGTTTGGTCCTTTGGGAGCCCGGTGAACCTTTTGGGGCCGGGGGAGGGCCTTTGGGGGTCCGGGGGGCCAGTTGGGGGGCTGGGGAGGCATTTGGGGACCGGTGGAGGGTCTTTGGGACCCCGTTGGTCTTTTGGGAGCTCGATGGGCCTTTGGGGGGCCCGGGGAGGGTCTTTGGGGTCTGGGGTGGGCCTTTGGGGGCGCCGGTGGCCCTTTGGGAGCTTGGGGGGCCTTTGGGGCACAGGGAGGGCCTTTGGTGGCCTGGGGGACATTTGGGGACCGGTGGAGGGCCTTTGGGAGCTTGGGGGCCTTTGAAGACCGGGGGCTTCCTTCGGGGTTGGGGTAGGAGGATTGGAACCCTTTGGGGTTGGGTTAGAGGACCTCACAACACTGTTCAAATGAAACTTGTATATTATAACGACCACACTCAAAACCTCTTCCAAAATCTCTTCAAAATTTTCTTTTAAAATGTCTCTATCTGTTTCTCCGAAATAGTTCCATAACCTGTCTAAAACGGTTTCGCCCAAATAATCACTAAACGTAAATTCAGCGTGTTCCTTTGTTATTGGCATCTCTGTGCTAACACATTTCAAATTAATATGAAACCTTCTCGCGCGCTAAAACAATTCATCGCTAAGATGTTTCTTGCCTAATTGTTTCCATGGCATTTGGTTATTAATAACCTTTGGAGTTCGACCAAAAGAGTTGTTCCCGAAGCAAAGACATTAATGATTTTGGATCTATTCCTGGAGAAATGTTTCTAGGCGGAAATTTTTAAAGTCTGACACATGATGTCATTGATTGATTGATCTGTCAAGAAAGGGAAAATTAATTTGTTGTTTCTAAGGGGAATTATTGATTCACGATAGGTGAATTGAGGTCGACAGCACAGGTGTTCCAAATTCCGGGAACCTCATAACATTGCCTAGAGCAATAACAACAAATACTATTTCCGGACACCATGACATTCGCGATCGATTACGCAATCAATTTCTCGGAAATTCACTTTCCCTTCGATTACGCAATCAATTTCTCGGACATTCACGTTCCCTTCGATTACGCAATCAATAACATTGTTCCCGTTAGAATTCAATGCGCAGGTGCAACATTCGCTCCGGAGCTATTGCACATAGAAACATCAAATAAATCGACCTTGGAAAAAGAGGTCATTGACCCGATTAACCACGTGTTCTCCCTAATGACTCTATGCCCATATTTGGAGCCCTGTCCTTATTCTATGCCCATATAAGGAGCCCTGTTCGGAGTAGCACCCCCATCTCTACTTTTGTATTCACTGCTTTATAGAAATTAAAACCCATTTTTCTTGTTTAATTTTTTGTATTAGTAGTAGTAAATGGAGCAGTAATAGTAGTATTAGTAGTAGTGTGCAAATATTGCCTTTCGGTGAGATGATCTTCCCCTTTAAGTATTCTCTGAATGTTTCATCTTAATATCCAAATCAACGATTGACATATGTTATTTTGACAATTTGCATGCACATAGCGTCTTTCGATATAGTTCAAATTTCCCCTTAAAACTGTAAATGGAATAGTGTGGCAACAGTAGTAGTGGCAGTCGTAGTAATATTGGTAGAATGCAAATGTTGTCTTGTTGATCATCTCCCTGATCATTTTCTGAATTTTCCAAGTTAATATGCTCAGTAATTTCCTGTGTTTCACCCTTTTGACAATCCGTATACACGTAACATGTTTTGATTTAGTTTAACACTCCCCTCAATATTCTCTGAAAGGCTTACCTGAACACCCTTCGTCTTCTTGGAAAGTAAAGTTCAAACATGTATACCATTCTTAATATACTATGTGTAAACAGTGAACGAATTGCTTAACTTACAGCCCTTGTCCTGTAGGGAATGATAGGCTTGGAGGGACGGACGTCCCTCCATTCATTTTAGAGTCTTAAAAAGGGCACTAAAACTTCCGACTTCCGAACAAATGAGCTCCATCCGATCCACAGTTTATACAAATACCCATTCCATAAAAACCTTATATGCCCTGGGCATAACTTAAAACTCTTGTTCATGGGCTCTGGGGGATTGTGTGTCCACCCTAAGGACATTGTTATATGATTTTTGGACTATTGGTAACAAAATCGGTATCTCACAATTTCGATTGAATGCGTTAAGGGAAAAGAGGATATCAGGGAGGGGGGGCAAGCTGCTCTCCATCATGTTTGACTCTTAAAACAGGGCTAGAACTATAAATTTCAAATCAAATGAGACTTCTAAAGTTCACACGACCAACCCCTCCAGAAAAAGCTTATATGCCCCTGGGGAATAACTTACAACCCTTACCACCAGACTCTGGGAGATTCTGTCCACCCCAAAGGCCTTATTATGTAATCTTTGGAATATTTTTGAATAAATGGGTATCTCAAATTTTTTATCGGATGCATTTGTGGAAAATACAAGGAAGGAGGGGGTGCTTCCCCGATCAGTTTGACTCTTAGAAAGGGATTTAAAACATCTAGTTTTCAAACCAATGAGCCCTCTCTGCAGTTAATACTACCATCCTTTCCATAAGAACCTTATATAAATTCGGGGCATAGCTTATAACCCTTGTGCTGAGGGCTCTCGAGGGGGGAGGGGGTGTCATCCTCAAAGACATAAATTCCAGGCCTGTCAACTACGCTGAACAAATTCGCTTTCTTAAAATTTTTATTAGATGTGCTTTGGTAATTGATGGGCGTAGGGCCCTTCAATAACTTTTGACTGTTAAAAAAGGCCCTTTCAATTTCCAATCAAATGAGCCTTTTTGAAGATTCTACGACAACAAATGGCCAACTCAAAATTTCTATCAAATGTATTTTGGGAAAATAAAAGGTGTGTAGGGGGAGGGCGTATGCGTCCATCGATCACTTTGAATCTTAAAAAGGGCACTAGAACTTCTGATTACCAATCCAGTGAGCCCCCTCCGAAATTTATAAGATCACCACTTTCTATATAAAACTTATATGCCCCCAGGGAATAAATTGCCTTGAGGACTGTGGGGGGGGGGGGTGTCATCCTCGAAGACATAATTTCCGGACCTTTCAATGACGTTGAACACAATAGCTATCTCAAAATTTTGGGTGGATGTGTTTGGAGACTATCAAATTACTGCAATAGCTAGTTAGGTCGAGTCTAGTAGGTTCCTTTATGGGGAAGGGAGGTACCTTGGGCCTCAAAAAAGCAATTAGAGCCCACATTTTTAAACTTATTTAAGAGGTACTGGAAAATTGTCTCTATTTTTAAATAGAAACAATTTAACCCTTTTACTCAAGCATTGTTATGCATACGTTGAGCTTTAGTGTGAATAGTGAGAATACAGGGCATGGTAGCCGCCAAATTATCTTGGGTAGACAAGGATGTGATATTAAGTAAAAAAAAAAAAAAAAAAAAAAACAGGAACAAAAAAAAATTTCAAGGAAAAATTTCTAAACAAATTGGATAATTTTTACCATCCAACATGATTAGCATTGAGGCCCTAAACTGAAAAAAATTCTAAGATATATTCCTTAACTTTTTATACAAAAGGCTTTTCAACTTTTATGGTTTCAACTTTTCAACTTTTGATGTAGCAATACTTTACTGAAAAAAAAATAGTTTAGCCATATATGTCAAACAGTTCGTGGTAATGAAGTGTAAGTAAGGAGTGACCCAGCTCAATAGTAACTGAAACTCTAAAAACGGAATTTTGATACCAATAGATACATCAAAAGAATTGGATTTTTATGCTAATTTCATATATATAAGTTTCATCAGGTTTAGTCTTACCCATCAAAAGCTACGTTAATGTTAAAATTAATATTCGCCTTATTTTTGAAGAAAGGGGAAACACAGCCTCGAAGCCATAGAATTTTAATGAAAATCGCACCATCAGATTCAGCATATCCTAGAACCCTACTGTAGAGATGTCAAGCTCCTATCTGCATAAATGTGGAATTTAGTATTTTTTGCCCGAAGAAAGATCGCGGATGTGTGTTTATCTGTTGTTTTTTTCCCAGAGGAGATCGTATCGACCCAGTGGTCCTAGAATATCGCGAGAAGGCTCATTCGAACGAACGAAAATTTAAAAGTTCTAGTGACCTTTTTAGTGACCAAACAATTTGGAGGGAAACTAAGCCCCCTCCACGCTATTTTTTTGCAAAGTCACCCAATCAAAATTTTGAGATGGCCATTTTGTTCAACATAATCGAAAAGTCTAATAACTATGTCTTTGAGGATGATTTGATCCCCCACAATCCCCAGAGGAAGGGTTGTAAATTGGGAACTTTGCCCATTGTTTAAATATAGTGTTGGTTATTGGGAAGTATACAGACGTTTTCAGGGGCGAGATTTTTTCTGGTTGTGGGAAGAGGGGTTCAGGGGGAGAAGGTTATGTGGGAAGATCTTCCCATGGATGAATTTTCCATGAAGGGGGCACCAAATTTCCCAGCATTATTTAAAAAACGACCAGACATTAAATAAAAAAACAAGTTTTTTCAACTGAAAGTAAGGAGCAACATTTAAACTCAAAACGAACAGAAATTATTACGTATATGAGGGGATTCTTCTCCCCGTCAATACTTTACCCTTTACGCTAAAGTTTTTTTAGTACTTTCGAAAGAGCTATTTATTATAATTAAACCCTTCGCGATTCAGTGGTCATTCTTAAAGAATTGGGAAAAAATTCAAACTTTAGCGTAAAGAGCGAGGTATTGACGAGGAGAAGAACTCCCTCATATACGTAATAATTTCTGTTCGTTTTAAGTTTTAGTGCTGCTCCTTACTTTCAGTTGAAAAGCTTATTTTTTCTATTTAATTTACTGTCAAGAACTATACAAAATTACTTTGTAATTTTCAGCGAAATCTTGTACAGTTGACTATAATGATTAAAACCTTGTTCTAGGTTTTATTAACAAGACTCAGAATACAAAGATATATTCTGTCCAAATAAAGAAAACATAGAATAACATACCAGTGAAAATTTTGGATCTGTTTGATATAAAATACCGACACGGGTCCAGTTGAAGTATTTCAATAGTTGTATTCTTGGCTCATTTAACGCATTTTCACTTGGCACCAGGCGAAAGAAATTAGGGTAGTTTTTCTTTGTAAACATAGGGTGTGTGTCCGCATATGATATCTGAAACAAAAAAAGCTATTAAAGTACAAGCTAACCCAAAATTGTGTTTTATAATCATTTCCCTTTGGAAGGTTTGGAAGGTTTAACCTCCACATTCTCGTAAGCTGTACGTGACATCGACGTGACATTCACCGGCTGATGTACGAAATTCCTTTTTTCTCCTTGGATTTAGTCATCTCTGTCAGTTTTATGCAAGGTTTGATGGTGACAGGTTAGGTTCGGTTAGATTTGTAACCCATATATGAGTTTTATAACCTAACTTTAACTTTTAACATCAAACCTTGCATAAGAATGATAAAGATGACTGGCAAAGCTGACTGAATCCAAGCAGAGAAAAAGGAATTTCAGAATTTAGGATATATGTGTGGGTATATGAGTGTGAATTATTTCACTTAAAATCCATCGTTTAGAAACTGCGCAGGCCCAGAAAAGAGCCAGAAAATTCTCTTAACACAATTAAATAAACGACCTGACAAGAGCAAAAGCAAACTATGTGAGGAACTGCTATCTATTATACAACTGAGCTCAGTGTGCTCTACTTAGATTAAATAAAAAACAAGTTTTTTCATTGAAAGTAAGGAGCAACATTAAAATTTATAATAAATATAAATTATTCCGTTAATGAGGGAGTTATCCTTTCTCCTCAATACTTCGCTCTTCACGCTCAAGTCTTTTAGTACTTTTAAAATATTTTCTTATTTTAATTAAATAAAAAACTATTTTTTTTTACGGAAAGTAAGGAGCCACTTTAAAACTCAAAACAAACAGAAATTATTCTGTGTATGAACGGGTTGCCCCTCTCCTCAATACCTTTCTGTTCACGCTAAATTTTTTAGCACTTTTGAAATAGCTTCCTATTCTTACTAAACGGCCCTAGTGTTTAAGGAGTCGTTCTTAAAAAATTCGTACAAACAGTCAAGTTGCTCCTTACTTTGAGTTGATAAAGCTTGTTTTTATTTAATTTCTGATTGCTTTTTTAAATAATACCAGTAAATTTGGCTCATCATCCCTGAAAAGTTCCTTTCCCTCACGAGAAACTCCTTCGTGGAAAGATTTTCCCAGGTAAAATACACCCATCCCCCGTAAAATACCCTCTGGGTAACTTTTTCCTCACTACCCCCCCCCCCTCCGTAAAATTTCTGTTGGGTGATTCATTCGGAAGATTCTCCTTAACATACTTGCATTTGAGAAAGACATCGTTTATCCGGTCACTCCGGAAATCCCGCTTCCGTGCAATTGTTTTCCCGGGAATCCAAACCCCTCTGAAAATTTCCCCCGGACAGTTTCTCAGGGACATCCTTAAATGCAAAATTGAGCTGTCAAAAAAAATTTATGCAAATAAAAAGAATTTCGTGCAGGAATTCTGTCAAATCCCCCAAGTGTAAAATTTTTCCTGGAAAGTTAACCCCCAAAAATCTCCCTCTCTCCACATAAAAAATTATGGGTTGTGTTATGGGGTGAAACCCACGGGGGTGTGCTGCCCCGTAAAAACACACCCCCGTAGAAACCCCCCCCCCTCCTCACCCACCCAAAATGTCAGAATACTTATCAAAAACAAATACTATACGTAAGAAATAGGCAAATGTTATAAATTAAAGCCCTATCCTCTGGGATTGTGGGGGGTCATGTTATCCTTAAAGGCAAAGCTTTTGAACCTTTAAACTATGCTGAACAAAATGGTTATCTCAAAACTTTGATTGGATTATTTTGCAGGAAAAAAGGGGCGTGGGAGGGGGGCTAGTTGCCATCCAATCTTTTTGGTCACTGACAGTTTAATAGCGCTACCTAAGTAAAGAGCGATGTGGGCGCAATGTATTATCTTTTTTTCTTTCTCAGTTTTAGACCAGGGCATTTCGCATAGAAACAGTTGTCGTAGAAACTTAGAAAGGGGCTTATTCAATTCAAAATTGAAAGGGCTAGTGCCCATGTTAATAGTTAGAAGTGATTGGAGGGCAATCAGCCCCCCTCCAAACCCATCATTTCCCCTAACACACCGAATCAAAATTTTGAAGAAAAAAAACAAAGACCGTGGGTTGTCAGTTTAATATACATATAAGCTACTGATATTTTTTCCATTACACTTTCAAGATTTTTTTATTTATCAAAGTAAAAAAAGTGAGAATATTTGAAATATATTTTGTTTTCACTAAAGTGTAAATTATATTCTGGTCTTCGGAAGGCATGGGGGTTGCCAGCACTACTCATGTTAATTTTTGCTCGTTTCGACTTTGACTCGGTTATTTATTGTAATATCTGCTTGTTTTTTGTTTTATTTATTTATTATTGGGAATTTGTGGTAGTTTTACGCTTGGAAGATTTTTTTACTTTAGTTCTGCTCATTTTTGGTTTAATAGAGCTCTTTACTTTTCTTTAAAAAAATTATTTTGTGGAAAAAGTTTTTTTTAATTAATCACTTAAAAAGGGCACTAAGACTTTTAATTTCCATTTAAATGTGCCCTCTCTCGATGTTTTAGGATCATGGGCTTGATAAGATCAACAAGGAAACAAAAAGAAGTTCTAGTTCCCTTTTTAAGAGTCAAAGTGATTGGAGGGCAGATATCCTACCCCTTCTCCCCACACACCCATATAAACGTTGCATTTTCCCGAAATGCATCTGATTGAAATTTTGATATGGCCCATTGTTGTCGTAGAAACTTTGAAAAGGGATCATTAAATTGTAAATTAAAAGGGCTAGTGTCCCCTTTAATGTTTGAAAGTGATTGAAGAGCAGCTAGCCTCCCCCCCCCCGCCGGGCCCAAAATTTCCCCAAATACCTCGAATCAAAATTTTAGACAGACATTTTGTTCATCGTAGTTGAAAGGTTAGGAAATTATGTCTTTGAGGATGACAGCTACCCCCTCGCAGCCCTCAAGGCAAGGGTTGCAAGTTATGCTCTGGGGGCACATAAAATTTTTATGGAAAGTCTGGTCGTATTAAATTCGGAAGGGGCTCATTGGATTCGAAATGCGTAAGTTCTAGTGCCTTTTTTAAGAGTCAAAGGGATTGGAAGGCAGATAACACCCCCATCCCACATCGTACTTTCCCCAAATGCCTCCAATAGAAATTTTGAATAATTAACAACCTTATTTACAATCTACATAATTAACAAGGCCTTATTATATGATCTTTGGACTTTTTTTGGACCAATGAATATTGGTCCAAAAAAAGTCCAAAGATCATATAATAAGGCCTTGTTAATTATGTAGATTGTAAATAAGGTTGTTAATTATGTCCCAGGGGCGCATAAGGCTTAAACAGAATGGGCGGTCATTGGTACTTTAGAGGAGGCTCATTTGATTGGAAATATACAGTTCTAGTTCCCTTTTAAGAGTCAAAGGTTATGGAGGGAAACTAGCCCTCCCTCCCTGACATCTTCTTTTCCTATTTTCCGGAAACGCATTCGATCGACATTGTGAAATAACCATTTTCTATCAGTAATCCAAAAAGTATAAAACAGTAACTTCAGAATGGACCCAACCTCCCAGAGCCCAAGGGCAAGGGTTGTAAGTTGTGCCCAGGGCTATATAAGGTTTTTACAGAACGGGTGGTCAGATAAATTTTTATCGGATGGGGCTAATTTGATTGGCAGCTGGAAGTCTTAGCACCCTTTTTAAAAGTCAGAAGTGAAAGGAGGGCAATCTACCCCCCCCCCCTTAAGCCTAAAATTACCCAAAATATATCCGTTCAAAATTTGAAGAGGGCTATTTTGTTCCGCATTTTGAAAGGTCCAGTAATTATGCTTTTGAGGATTTCAACCTACCAACAGTCCTCAGGGCAGGGGCTGTAAGTTAGGCAATTCGTTTATTGTTTACATGTAGTATATGCTATTGAAAAATGAATGCATGTTTGGACCTTAATTTCCAAGGAGACGAAGGAGACTTCAGGTGAGCCTCTCAGAGAATGTTGAGGAGAAGTTTGAACTAAATAAAAAAAAGTTATGTGTATATGAGTTGTATAAGGTCCGTTATTTAGGAATGACTGAGTTTATTAATTTGGTACTTTCAGGAAATGATAAGGGAGATTATCAAAAAGGCAATATTTGAATGCTACCAATGCTACTAAAACTAGGACTACTATTACTACTATTATACTCTATTTATAATATTGAGGGGAAATTAAAACCAAATCAAAAGACGCTATAAGTCAAAGTTACGGCAAGCTGAAAGCTATCAGTGGGATGAATTTACAGCCAAATTGAAACTCAGTTCGACCAAATTCTTTGCGATCAAATATTTTCCTGTAGGCCTTTCTCATATTGGATTTGATCTTACAGATTTATGGTATAGGAAAATCTGAACCACTGAACCACTTGAAAAAGAAGAGAAATTTCCGAAATAGTGACAGACTGTTCCTGAATTCAGCATCTACCAAAGACTGCATTAGAAAAGCAGGAGAGAAGGCCATGCCTAAGTTCTGAGAAGTATGTAGAGGTACAAACGCTCTCCCCAACGAATGATGTTTGCAAGAATAATTCACTTCTAGCATACTACCTAGTACAAGCTTAAAAAATGTTGAGCGTTGACTGGATCCCTTGGATTTTGGCTGGATTGCGCGGCAGGGAGAATTACTACCTGTGTGTTCAGATAGATCACTGGCACTGCCTTCCCTTCACCAAGTGGGTTAGTGTCATTACAAGAGTGAGTGTTCGTCACCCCGATGTTGTTTTAAAAAAGGAATGGCTTAAAATTTACCTCGATTGTGAGAATTTCTAAATGTTCTAAATGAGAAATAATTGGTTCTAGAAGCCTTGATGATAATTGTAGCAAAAAAGAAGACTAAATGCTTATATAACTTTCCTAGCTTTTGAAACCAAGTTTAACGTACGTCTGCAGGCCCTGCCTCTATTTCAACTTCATTCCAGTCCAAGCAAATAGTTAGTTTAATGTTCATCAATAAAATAGTGTACAAATGACAAATCACATTTCCAGGTATTTACTCAATAAAGATTTTTTTCTAAGCCTTAAGTTCAATCTCAAATGCCTTTTATTTGTAAAAGATACAGATTGGTGGACTTTAAAAATTTTAGAAACTTAAGAAAAATCAGGAATTCAATTTTTAATGAAAAAGACTAACATATGCAAGTATGCAGTTTTTAGCTGTAGCAGACACCACAAAAAAAAGAAAAAGGGAAATGAGGTAAGAATCAGCAAAAAAGATAAAAATACGTTGCACAAAACACCTTTAGAAGGTGTAACTGTCGTTAGGAATCAACGGATTATCAATGTTTTAAACTTTAGGGAGGAACGGTGTTGTCAAATTTAACTAACAGTGTTATCAAATTATTTATTTTCCATTGCTCAACATAACATCACTGACAAAATTTAATGCTGCCCCAAAAGCTTTATAATATTCAAACAACAAAAAGAAAAATTTTAGAAAATCGCGGTTTTGAGATATGAATAGACCAAAGCGTTTTAATAACAACTGCTGAAACCAATGACAATTGGGATGGGATAAAAAAGTATTTTTCACAAAGAATCAAAAATAGAAGATCCTAATCAGGTGCATTTACTTTAAAGAGTAGAATTTTCAGTTCAAATGTTAGAAAGCAATTGGTAAATAAAACAAACAAAATTACTCATTTACTACATTTGTCTCATCTTTCATTAATGCTTTGACTAAAGCACTGTAAGACTTACCATGAAGAGCGGGGATTAAGGAAGTGACACCTCTCCCCTTATATACAGAATAAATCCTTTTCGTTTGAAGTTTCAGTATCACTGTTGAGTTTCATTTAAGAAAAAAATTATTCTTTTTTTGTTTAGTTACAACAAGGGCCGTCTTAAGGTCAACTGGAAAGACCTTAAGCATCATCATTATATCAAAAAGTAAATATCTTTATTCGGCCCCAGTTTATAATAAAATTCAAATCTGATCCTTACAAGCAGCCCTAAGCTTTCCAATTTTCTTCTTTTCTTTCTCGAAGTGCTCATTATTTGCAGCAAGGGCCGTCTTAAGGTCAACTGGAAGGACCTTAAGCATCATCATCATATCAAAAATTAAATATCTTTATTCGGCCCCAGTTTATAATAAAATTCAAATCTGATCCTTACAAGCAGCCCTAAGCTTTCCAATTTTCTTCTTTTCCTTCTCGAAGTGCTCATTATTTGCAATTCTAACTAAATTTTATATGTAGCTACAATCTAAAAACTACAATGTCAAGTATAAAGCGCAAGAACGTTTTTTTTAGCTTTAAAGCGATTTACATATCTCATCATTATTCAGAAAACATATTTAAGAAAAATCATCCCTATCTAACACTAGATTCTACTTAAGATCACAAAGGAAATACATGCTTCTCATGGCTACTTAAAGGGGGATTTTTTTTTTTTTAATGTGTACAGTATCGAAATTTATCGGCTTATCCAAACGTGCTAGGTTTCAAAGGAGATTAGTTCTGCTTTTAACCCTTTGGGTCACGATCTTAGGGCTTTCCTTGGTGAATGTAAATAAAAAAAAATGTTTTTTCAACTGAAAATAAGGAGCAGAATTAGAATTTGAAACGAAGAGAATGGATCCCACATATGTGTGGGCCTGTCCCCTTCTCAATCCCCCACTCTTTACACTAGAGTCTTAAGGGTCTTTAAAAATAGTTCTCGTTTAAATTCAACGGACCTTATATTTCGGGTGTCGTTCTTAATCAATTGTGACAAGAACTTGAAATTTGGCGTAAAGAGCGAGGTATTGAAAAAAGGCATCCCTCCTCACATACGGAATAATTTTCCTTATTTAATTTCTGACCGTTTTCAAATCATGCAGGGGAATCCCTCTCTCCCATCTTGCCAAATTCTCCCCGAGAAATTTTCTCCCAATCTGAAATTTCTCATTGTGGAAAATACCTCCCCCAAGACAGAGCAGCCCCCCCCCCTCTAAACAAAACAAAAAATATCTGTATATAACCGAGTAACAAATATTTACAA
This sequence comes from Artemia sp. Qi Xiang Cuo, assembly GCF_049724085.1. Classification (NCBI taxonomy): domain Eukaryota; kingdom Metazoa; phylum Arthropoda; class Branchiopoda; order Anostraca; family Artemiidae; genus Artemia; species Artemia sp. Qi Xiang Cuo. The sequence continues at coordinate 25,404,360 of NC_142804.1, read as the reverse complement.
AATGTACAATTTTGTTTACAAATGTACAATCTTCCAACAAAATTTACGAAAAGTACAACCTTGCAACAAAATTTACAAAATTTAAAAACTTTATTTACAAAATGCATAACTAAGAACAAGATATTTTTGCGCAAGAAATTGACGAAGTAATATTTATATGCTTCACTTCTAAACGTTTAAAAAGAACTTACAAGTTACAAAATAAAAAAAGACAAAAATTTGCAAATTGAAAACCAGAGGCAGAGCTCTAGCGCTGCCTAAGTAAAGAGCCATATGCCTCCCATATATTATTTTTTTTTTCTTCAACCACCCCGTGTGGAAGGCGTGGTCGTGAAAAAGATTAGAGCGCGCTCGTTCAATTAGAAAATGAAAGTTTTAGTGTCCTTCTAAGGGCGAAAAGTGATTGGAGGGCACTCGTCCAACTGGCCACCGTAGACCCTAAAATATGGGATCAAAATTCTGATATATCAATTTTGTCCAAAATGGTCAAAAGTGTCCAATAAATTTGTCTCATGTGATGACCTTAACATCAGCTTTTGACACCAATTACGCAGGCTGGAGGTCTTGGGGGCCATCCTCTCCAATCTTAAATGTTCTTGAATCACTGGGTACTTCTTATGCACATTATCAATTAATTTTTTTGTTATTATTATGCCTCCCCCCCCCCCAAAAAAAACTGTTTCTAAATAAACAGCTAAGAAAAAAATTATTAGGAAGCGGCAATAATAATGTATTGCCCCTTCCTATTACACGAGCCATGAATTGTACAAATTGTCAATTTACAGATAGGTTTAATCATTGGCAACGCTATAGTGTTGCCTATAGTAAAGGCCGTACGGCTCCAATGTTTTATTATTTATTTATTTATTTATTATTATTTTTTCCCAGAGGCACTTCGTGTGGAAGGGGTCGTCGCATTAACTTCGGAGAGGGCTCATTCGATTGGGAATCGGGAGTTCTAGGGCCCTTTTTAAGAGCCAAAAACGATCTGAGGGCAAATAGGCCCTCCCCCACCTTTTTTTCCCAAATACATCCGATAAAAATTTTGAGATACTTATTTTCTTAAAAATAGTTCAAAGACCATAAAACCAAAACTTCAGTGTCGACACAACCCCCCAGAGCCCGGGGCAGAGGTTGTAACTTATGCCCTGGGGGCAAATACGGTTAATAAAGAAGGGATCCTTGTGCAAAGTTCGGAGAGGGCTCATTTGATTGGAAATTAAAATTTCTAGTTCACTTTTTAAGAGTCAAAAGAGATCGGAGGGCAACTACCCCCACCCCCATTCCCCCCACACGCCCTCTTTTCTCCAAATGCGTCAGACAAAATTTTGAAATAGACATTTTCTTAAAATAGTTCAAAGGTCAGAAAACAAAACTCCGATGACGAAACAACTGCCCAGGGCCCTGGGACAGGCGCTGTAAGTTATGCCCTGGCATATAAGGTTCTTATGGAAGGAATGCTCGTAATAAACTTCAGAGATGGATCATTTGGTTGGAAATTGAAAGTTAAATTTCGCTTTTTAAGAGTCAAAAGTCATCGAAGGGCAGCTATTACCCCTACCCTCCCACACTCTTTTCTCCCAAATATATCAGATAAAAATTTTGAGGAAGCCGTTTTGTTAAAAGAAATTCAGAGATCATATAACAAAAACTCTGGGGCCGACATAACTCCGCAGGACCTAGGGGTGGGCGTCGCATGTTATACCCTGGGGGCAACTATGGTTCTTATAGAAGGGATGCTCGTATAAATTTCAGAAAGGGCTCATTTGATTGGAAATTAAAAGTTCTAGTTCAGTATTTAAGCTTCAAAAGATATGGGAGGGCAACTAACCCCCCCCCCTCCCATGCCCTCTTTTCCCCAAATTCATTAGATAAAAATTTTGAGATAGAAATTTTGTTAAAAATAATTCAAATATCATATTAAAAAAACGCCAGGATTGACATAACCTCCCAGCGCCTAGGGCTAAGCGTTGTAAATTATGTCCTGGGGTCAAATATGGTCCGTATAGAAGGGATGCTCGTATAAAGTTCAGAGAGGGCTTATTTGATTGGAAATTAAAAGTTCTAGTTCACTTTTTAAAAGTGAAAAGAGATCAGAGGGCATCTATCCCACCCCCATTCCTCCCACACGCCATATTTTCCCCGAATGTATCAGATAAAAATGAAACCCAAAACGAAGAGATAAAAATGAAACCCAAAATGTATTTATACTAGTATCTATTGTATGTCTGTTTGCATTGATTGTTTATTTAATTTCTGTTTGTTTTGGGTTTCATTTATACTTCAATACCAAAATATTTTTCTCCGTTTCAAGCTTTATTTGCATATTCAATTTAAGCATTACTCGCTTTAAGATTTATTGATTCATTTATATTATTATTTGTATGTTTTTCTGCTATGATTGTTTATTTAATTTCTGTTTGTTTTGGGTTTCATTTATTTTTTAATAGTAATTTCTGGCCATTTTGAGTTTGAATTTTAACAGGTATTTGTATATGCTGATCTTAAGTTTAAAATGGCCTTTGCTTTTCTTTGAAAAACTTCTTTTTCGGAATTATTTTTTTAAATTAATAATGAATAAAGGTCCCAAAGGATGTATATTTTGATTGTCAGATCGGCTCAAAACTTTCATAGATCGTACCATGGCACAATAGAGACAAACATTTGATGTTGAGGAGGAGGGTGTCAGGGACCTATAAAGGTATTACAACATATTATCTTCGGTCAGTTTTAAATTTACAGCCACAATTCCTTATGCGAAGAGGAACCTAATGTACAAAAAGAACTGTTTGTAGGCATGTCACTCCCATATATGGGGCTCGGATAAGGGTTGCAAACGGTGTTGTACGATTCGTTTCAACTTATGTCCTTAAATCGTTGGTATAAGTGGACCTAAATACAGGAAAAAATTGGGGGATAAATATCAGTTCAACCAGAAATGGCACCCGACGAAAGTTCAATAAACTGCTTTATTCTGAGCGGGTTGAAACTCAAAACTATAATTCCCAGGGCAAAAGGGACCCTTATATGGAAAAAATTAGTTTAGGGACAAGGAACCCACGAAACCTGAGCCCTAAAATGGGTCAATTTTTGTCCGATTCGATTGAAACTTATAACCTTAAGTTTTTTTGTTCTGATTGGCTTGCAACTTTCAAGAGTCTTCATTTTGGCTAAGGGGGGCAAACAGTTTTTGTGATGAAAAAAGATATTAGGGGGCCTGAAAACAGGCCGAAAACCTTTGAACCCCGACTAGTTTGAAACTTGTAGCCGTAAATGCCTGGTTCAGTCAGAGCCTAAAATAAAGAAATCAGCTTAAGGGTTCAGCCCCACCGAAAAAGGGGCTCTAAAAGGACCAGAAGCTTTCTTCTTGTTGGCATAAAACTTATATCCTCATTGTCTTGATTTAAGAGGGTCTGAATGCACAAGCAATGAAGAGAAAAAAAAATCCCAACAGAAAGGACGAACAATTTTTTTTTCTGAATAGATTGAAATTTAAAAACATAAATCCCTGATTCAAGTGGACTCTAACACAACAGAGGAGCTTCCTTTGGAAACGTGGTTCGCCCTCTGAAAATTGCACGCAAAAAAGGGTCAAAAACTTTATTCCGATTGGCTTGAAGTTTTGAAGGAGTTTTGGAAAGATTAATACGACGACACACTTATGGGGGAACTGTTGGGGTCTGGAAATGGGTCAAAAACCATTTGTCCCTCATAGATTTGAAACTTATAGTCACAAGTCCATGGGCCAAGGGGAGACCTAATTTAAAATTTTTATCAAATGGGACCCGAAAGAGGGCTAAAAATGTTTTTTCCAAACGCAAGTTTGGAAAAAACAATGAGATTTAGATTTACAAGCAGACAAAACCAGCAGAATGACTTCAGGCTTGTTGTATGGCGAATGAAGCCCTTGTTGTATAGTTCCATAAAAAATAAGTTATGCTGATTGATGATTAAGGAAACTAGGCGCATTATTTTTCTGATTCGCTCATTTACTCTACCACCCGATATAGCACCAGGGTTGCCACCCCTAGATTTTTCACTATTTCTAGTGATTTTTATGTTGCCTGGTAATTTTCTTCTAGCTAGTGATTTATAGTGATTTTTGCTCTAAAACTAGTTATTTTTCCTAAATCTAGTGATTTTTCACTATATAGCGTATATTCATGATTCAATCGAATAAATCATACAAGAAGCTAACTAATAAAAAAAACGCAAAATAGTGACTCACTACAGTTCCTAATATGTTCCAGATTAGCATTTATGTAAATATACCGCCTTTGAAACCTCGATTTTCCACCATATGTCTATATAAGATATAAACCTCAGAGCGTTATCATCATAGGCAGCGCAATGTCTTTGCCTAAGAAAGAATGATTCGACACTTCGTATCGAAGGAGTTGTCGTAGAAACTTTGAAAAGGGCTCATTCGATTGGAAATTGGAAGGGCTTGTGCCTGTTTTAGTAGTCAAAAGTCATTTGAGCGCAACTAACACCCCTCCGACGCCCACAATTTCCCCAAGCACATCCAATCAAAATTTTGAGATAACCATTTTGTTCAAAGTAGTTGAAAGGTCTGGAAGCTATGTCTTTGAGGATGACAACCCCCCCCCCCGAGCCCTTAGAACAAGAGTTGTATGTTATGTCCTGGGGGCATATGAGGTTTTTTATAGAAAGCGTTGTCGTAGAAACTTCAAAAAGGGCTCACTCGATTGGAAATTAAAAGAGATAGTGCCCTTTTTAATATTCGAAAGTGATTGAAAGGCAACAAACCCCCTTTCGCGATCACCATTTTTCCAAACACATCCAATCAAAATTTTGAGATAGCCATTTTGTTGAATGTAGTTGAAAGTTCTAAAAATTAGGTGTTTGGGGATGACAACCCCTCCACAGCCCTTAAGACAAGGGTTGTAAGCTATGCCGCGGTGGCATATAAGGTTCTTATAGAAAGTGTTGTCGTAGAAACTTTAAGAAGGGCTCATTCGATTGGAAGTTCAAAGGGCTAATGCTCTTTTTAATAGTCGAAAGTGATTGGAGGGAAACTAACCCACGTCTGGAGCCCACCATTTCACCAAACATGTCCAATCAAATTTTAAGATGGTCATTTTGTTCAACGTAGTTGAAAGATCTGGAAATTAGGTCTTTGAGGATGACAACCCCCTCACAGAATTCAGGGCAAGTGTTTTAAGTTATGTCCTGGGGTCATATAAGGTGTTTATAGAAATCATTGTCGTAGAAACTTCAAAAAGGCCTCATTCGATTGAAAGTTGAAATGACTATTGCCCTTTTTAATAGTCGAAAGTGATTGGTAGGCAACTAACCCCCATCTCATGCCCACCATTTCCCCAAACACGTCCAATCAAAATTTTTAGCTAGGCTTTTTGTTCAACGTAGTTGATAGGTCTGAAAATTATATCTTTAAAAAGGACACTTCCCCCAATGCCCTCAGGCAAGGGTTGTAAGTTATGCCCTGGGGGCATATAAGGTTTTTATAGAAAGTGTTGTCGTAGAAACTTTAAAAAGGGCTCATTTGATTGTAAATTGAAAGGAATAGTTCCTTTTCCAATAGTCGAAAGTGATTAGAGGGCAATTAACCCCCCTCTCACGTCTACCATTTCTCTAAACACATCCAATCAAAATTTTGAGATACACTTTTTTATCAATGTAGTTGAAAGTTCTGGAAATTAGGTCTTTGAGGATGATAGCCCCCCACACCCCTCAGGGCAAGGGTTGTAAGTTATGACCTTGGGTCATATAAGGTTTTATAGAAATCTTTGCGTAGAAACTTCAAGAACATCTCATTCGATTGGAAATTGAAAGGGCTAGTGCCCTTTTTAATAGTCAAAAGTTATTGTAGGGCAAATAAACCCCTCTCACGCCCACCATATCCCCAAACACATCCAATCAAAATTTTGTGATAGCTATTTTGTTCAACGTAATTGAAATTTCTGGAAATTAGATCTTCAAGGATGACAGCCCCCCCAACCCTCAGGGCAAGGGTTGTAAGTTATGCCCTGGGGATGTATAAGGTTTGTAGTGAAGGCGTTGTCGTAGTAACTTCAAAAAAGAATCATTTGATTTGAAATTGAAAGAGCTAGCTTCCTTTTGAATATTCGAAAGTGATTGAAGGGCAACAGTAGAAGGGGGGTTCTACTCCCACGGGGCACCCCTGCTGCCACCTACAACTTTTTTGCACCCCAAATATGGGCATAGAGTCCCTAGAGAGAACACGTGGTTAATGGGGTCAATGATCTTTTTCTCCAGGTGTGTTTTTGGCACGCTCGAGGCGAATGTTATGATCCAGAAATAGTATTTGTTGTTGTTTCCGTGGCAAATGTCAAGGTCAATGTTGTTGTTGTTGTTTGTCAAGTGCACGCTCTCAGCGAATGTTATGATCCAGAAATAGTATTTGTTGTTGTTGCTCGAGGCGAATGTTATGATCCAGAAATAGTATTTGTTGTTATTGCTCGAGCCAAATACTATGAGTTTCCCGGAAACAGTTAGATCACGTGTTTCCTTCTCAGCAAATCAACGAGTCGGTTACATCCCCCTTCTCAACCAATCAGAGGGCTTGTTACATATGGTTTTCCCCGTTACATAACAATTCGCCCTTGAGATTTCGTATATAACGGACATGCAATGTGATTAAATTATCAGAAAGTATTTTGACATAGTTGATACAACAATGGATAAATTTAACTCTTTAGAAGCATTGGCAGCCGCAATTAGCAATGTAAGTGCATTTTTATTTTCAAACGAATTTTCCTTGGACATCCTCCAGTATATTCAGCTAAAACGTAAATATATTCCTTTACCCCCAAACCCCCCCCCAAACCATACAAACATCATTATAATCAATGGAAAACATAAAATATATTCTTTTTACCCTAACCCCCCCCTCACTGTTTTACAACAAAATTCTCGCGAAAAGAAATAATTATCCTTTCGTTAAATTCCTTCCTTCTATATTTCCAGCTAAAGCGATCACTGACTTCTGTCAATTTTTAATGAAAATGCCGCTCTGTTTTGACACAAGACTCCAATGTGAGGCCTATAATTAGCTATCACCCTTTCCGGTTTACAAACGCGGCAGCCAAAGTCAAAAGGAACTGTTTCTCCGTCAAAATTAAATACATAAAATATATTCTTTTACCCTCAAAACCTAACCCCCCCTCACTGTTTTACAACAAAATTCTCGCAAAAATAAGTAATTATCATTTTGCTAAATCTAGTAAATTTTACGTGTTCTATATCCGAGCTAAAAGCGACCATTGACTTCCGTCACTGTTGTTATTAACCCGCTCTGGTTTTGACATAATGCTCTACGCGAGGTTAAAATTAGCTGTCACCCTTTTCCGGTGTGTTCACGCTATTGGTCTAGCCAAAGGGTTTTGTTTTGGCTGTCAAATTAAAACAGTTTTAAGCAAAAAGAGATTGCTGTATATTAAGCTTGTAGATTCCTAACCTTGTATTTGTCGGAGAACCGGTGAAAGATATTATTTTCAAATTAAGTTTAAAAAAATATTTAGAACATTCGTTTAAATGGTGGAGTTGGCAATACTTAGCTTATAAAAGATTAGTTTTAGTTACATTATGGAAAGAGGCATGGCAAAGAATACAATTCTACATCACAAAGTAAAAAATTAAAACAAAATATTTCTTAGAATTAAAAGTAAGGGCCTTGTATTTGTCGGAGAGCCGGTGAAAGAGATTATTTTCAAATTAAGTTTAACAATATATTTAGAACATTATGTGAAAGGGGGGGGGCAATACATTGCTTCTAAAATCTTCGTTGTAAGTAAATTATGTAAAGGGGGAGGGCAATGCCCTCAATTCTACCGCCAACAGTGTAAAATTAAAACAAACTATTTCTTCGCATTAAAAGTATGGGCCTTGTATTTGTCGGAGAACCGGTCAAATATATTTTATTATTATTTATTTTAAAAATATAAACAGCCATTTAGTTGACAGGTCTGAGGGCGAACTACATTTAATCTAAAATATTTGTTGTAATTAAATTATGTAAAGAGGGAGGGAAATGCATTCAATTATACCGCCATCAGTGTAAAATGAAAACGAACTATTTCTTCGCATTAAAAGTAAGGGGGGATTTGGTGTGTAGACATGTACACCAATTGACAAGAAAAATAATTTTTAAATATATGTGATGCGTCTCTAGACATTTTTTTAATTTTTTCAAGCTTTCAATAAAGTTTCTTTTATATTCCCGGATGTGAATCCAGGTTTTTTGTTGGGTGAGGGGGTTAGCACTTTTAATAGTGACAAAATAGAAAAGATAATTGTTTTTTACATTAATTGCTTCTTCGTCATTTAGTGATTTTAGCTATAACATTTGAATAAAAGGTAGTAAGATATGCCTTTCGCTTGAATAAATCGCAAGATTAACTCAATGAGAGGATAGACTTAGGGTGGGTTAATTTTCCTAAATTTAGGGGGGAGAGAATATGGGTTTTTTGCTTTACTAAAATGAGATAAATACTTTTCTAAACAAAATTATGGTTAATAACTTTCTTTTTAAAAAAGGGGCAAATTATTTTGAAACTAATTTTTTCTCTTCTTTTTAAGGCAAATAGCGAAGAATACTCCTCGCCGCCACCCGCTAAGAAAGCGAGGGCCAATAATGCGCCCCCTGCCATGCAATATGATCGCTGGCCAAAACCCTCTAGCTCCACGCTACTTGACCCAATGCAACCTGGTCGAAAAATAAAGAGCGAGTGGGCGAATAGCTATAATGCCGAAGCCTCATCTATGCAAGCCCAAGACATTGCTGTCCCGGCTGCACAAGTCACAGCTCCTGTACAAGAAATTAACGTCACCGCCCACTCCACCATCATACACACGTTACGTGGACCTTCGGGCACCCAAGCCCAGACAGATTATGAAAATGTAAGCATTTTTTCCTACCTATCTATTTCTTCCAATGTTTTTTTCTTTTTCAATCCCAATATAAACTTATCTCTGCGAGATATTAACCCCTATTACATATCTAAATGTAATTTTTTACAATGAAACCACTCTTTTCTAATCTTTGCTATCGCTTCGATATCTCATAAGCGAATATTCTTAGCTAATTTTCTAGTTTACTGCTAATGCTCACCATTTAAAACTCAAAATGCTATTTTCCACAGTTGAATATTATAGTTTTAAGAGAAGGACAGAGATTATCCCATTTATCTATTGCACATATGGACTGTCTAATTTACGTAATATTTTTAACAGCTTTCAATCTTACAACTTGCCAAGATTTTAGGTGGGGGAAATATTGACAATATGAGTTAACGGTTTCCCATTTAATTGTATTTTCCTCGTTTGAACAGTCTTGGAACAGAACATACGCGGCTTACAATAATTAAACTAATGAGTTCACAACCTGTAGGGACTTAGAGAGAGAGAAACAACTTATGGTCTAACAATATTTTCTTTTGGACATTATGTAAACGGCTGGGAGCCGCCGCGGCAGTCGAGAAGCGCCGGTGGGCCCTGGAAGCGCTGGGCGAAGCGCCGCGGGAAGCACCGGGAAGCGCCGCGATGGCCGGCTCGGAGGGGGAGCGTTAAATATTGGAAATTGGGGGTGGAGTTGTTTGAACAAAATCAGATTTTGTTCTATGTAAAGTGTTTTAGATTTTCGTTAAGCAGAATATCGATAGAGTAAACCAATTGTTATTAAGCAATAATCCAAATTTTAACAATAGGGATGATTTGAACACTTTGAAAATAAGTTATTTTTCATTTATAGGTTGGACGACCTTTGGTCAAATATTCATCATCGTCTTCATCAGCTGGTGAAGGAGAGGAGGCACACGTGGAGTCCCCCAACAATTTAACATGGGACGATAGCATTTTACATGACAATGAAATACCTGATAATATTGATGAGTTTATAAACGAAATTCTTTTTAATGTAGATAATAGCACAGTTGAGCTGGTAGACTTGAGCCAAAATACACTACAGCTTTTGGAGGATTTTACAAACGAATTAACTGGGAACCCTTCTCCTCCTCCTCCTCCAGCCT